>NC_053028.1:442676997-442788463 GCF_003073215.2 Triticum urartu | reverse complement strand
GAGAATGATTATGCTTATGATATGAAAAGGCCCAAGCTTGGGGAAGCTATGTTTGATGAGGATGACATATTTGAGAATATATTTGCTGCAATTAATGTTTGTCCCAAGCTTGGGGAAGCTATGATTAATGAAGATGATATATTTAGTCTCCCAAGTTTTGATATGCAAGTTTATAATGATGATAGCATGCCTCCTACTTATGATAATTATTGTGATGATACATATGCTATAAAAAGTAGTGATTATATTTATAAAACTTTTCATGATTATGATTACCCCTTCTCTGAACATTACTCTTTTAATGTGGAACCAATTTATAGTATCCAAGTCTCTTATGATACTTCCACTATCCCGAATGAGAAGAATTTTGCTTATGTGGAGAGTAGTAAATTTTCTATGCTTGTAGATCATGAAAAGAATGCTTTAGGTGCTGGTTATAGGGCGAATTCATTCATGATGCTACTGAAAATTATTATGAGGGAAGAACATATTCTTGTAGGAATTGCAATAATATCAAGTTTCCTCTCTATGTGCTTAAAGTTTTAAAGTTATGCTTGCTTTACCTTCCTATGCAAGTTGATTCTTGTTCCCATAAGTTGTTTGCTCACAAAATCCCTATGCATAGGAATTATGTTAGAATTAAATATGCTAGTCATATTCTTCATGATGCTCTCTTTATGTTTCAATTCTTATCTTTTATGTGAGCATCATTGAAATCATCATGCCTAGCTAGGGGCATTAAACGATAGCGCTTGTTGGGAGGCAACCCAATTCTATTTTAGTTCCTTGCGTTTTGTTCCTGTTTAGTAATAAATAATTCATCTAGCCTCTGTTTAGATGTGGTTTTATGCTTTTAATTAGTGTTTGTGCCAAGTAGAACCTTTGGGAAGACTTGGGGAAAGTCTTTGCGATCATGCTGTAAAAAGCAGAACTTTAGCGCTCACGAGAATTACTGCCATTTTTATTTGGAGTGATATTTAGTTAATTATTTTTGCAGATGATTAATAGATAAATTCCTCAGGTCCAGCAATTTATTTGAGAATTTTATGAGTTCCAGAAGTATACGTTTGATTGAGATTACTACAGATTGTTCTGTTTTTGACAGATTCTACTTTTCATGTGTTGTTTACTTATTTTGATGAATCTATGGCTAGTAAAATAGTTTATAAACCATGGAGAAGTTGGAATACAGTAGGTTTAACACCAATATAAATAAATAATGAGTTCATTACAGTACCTTGAAGTGGTGATTTATTTTCTTATACTAACGGAGCTTACGAGTTTTCTGTTAAGTTTTGTGTTGTGAAGTTTTCAAGTTTTGGGTCAAGATTCGATGGACTATGGAACAAGGAGTGGTAAGAGCCTAATCTTGGGGATGCCCAAGGCACCCCAAGGTAATATTCAAGGACAACCAAGAGCCTAAGCTTGGGAATGCCCCGGAAGGCATCCCCTCCTTCGTCTTCGTTCATCGGTAACTTTACTTGGAGCTATATTTTTATTCGCCACATGATATGTGTTTTGCTTGGAGCGTCAATTTGTTTTGTTAGGATTTGCTTGCCATTATTTAGAACAATGTTTTGCATCTTTTATTTCAATAAAAGTGGCATTGATAGTCTTTACTATGCCTATGTTACAAGTATACATGTCGCTGTTTGAAAACAGAAAGTTTACCGCTGTTGCAATAATTCCCTAGAAAATTCAGAATGTGATAAAATGTTTAAACCTTTTGCATATTAAGCTATGATAAATTTACTACAGTGGGATTTTTCTTTCATAATTTTTGGAGCTAGGGAAGTATGGATGTTGCAGCATTCTTTACAGACTATCCTGTTTAGGTAGATTGCTGTTATGTTTGCATTGTTTGCATATGTTTGCTTCTTTAATGATTCTATTTGAGGATAGTACTATTAAATATGCAGAGGAATTTAGTGTTCAATGTTGAATAATAATTTTAGGGATTTGCTACATTAGAGTATGATAAGGTTTTGGCAATGGTTTATACTAACTTATCTCACGAGTCCTTGTTGAGTTTTGTGTGGATGAAGCTTTTGAGATTTAGGGAGACTGTTATATGAGAGGAATTAAGGAGACACAAAAGCTCAAGCTTGGGGATGCCCAAGGCACCACAAGATAATATTTCAAGAAGTCTCAAGCGTCTAAGCTTGGGGATGCCCCGGTTGGCATCCCACCTTTCTTCTTCAACAACTATCGGTTAGTACTGGTTGATCCTAAGTTTTTGCTTCTTCACATGATGTTTGCTATTCTTAGAATGTCATTTTCTTTTTATTTGCTTGCTGTTTGAATAAAATACCAAGATCTGAAATTATTAAATGTTAGAGAGTCTTCACATAGTTGCATAATTATTCGACTACTCATTGATCTTCACTTATATCTTTCGGAGTAGTTTGTCATTTGCTCTAGTGCTTCACTTATATCTTTTAGAGCATGGTCGTAGTTTTATTTTGAAGAAATAGATGAACTTTCATGCTTCACTTAGATTATTTTGAGAGTCTTAAATAGCATGGTAATGCGCTTAAAAATCCTAATATGCTAGGTATTCAAGAATAATAAAATTCTCTTATGAGTGTGTTGAATACTATGAGAAGTTTGATACTTGATAATTGTTTTTGAGATATGGAGATGGTGATATTAGAGTCATGCTAGTTGAGTAGTTGTGAATTTGAGAAATACTTGTGTTGAAGTTTGTGATTCCCGTAGCATGCACGTATGGTGAACCGTTATGTGACGAAGTCGGAGCATGATTTATTTATTGACTGTCTTCCTTATGAGTGGCGGTCGGGGACGAGCGATGGTCTTTTCCTACCAATCTATCCCCCTAGGAGCATGCGCGTAGTACTTTGTTTCGATAACTAATAGGTTTTTGCAATAAGTATGTGAGTTCTTTATTACTAATGTTGAGTCCATGGATTATACGCACTCTCACCCTTCCACCTTTGCTAGCCTCTCTAGTACCGCGCAACTTTCACCGGTACCATAAACCCACCATATACCTTCCTCAAAATAGCCACCATACCTACCTATTATGACATTTCCATAGCCATTCCGAGATATATTGCCATGCAACTTTCCACCGTTCCGGTTATTATGACACACTCCATCATTGTCATATTGCTTAGCATGATCATGTAGTTGACATTGTATTTGTGGCAAAGCCACCGTTCATAATTCTTTCATACTTGTCACTCTTGATTCATTGCACATCCCGGTACACTGCCGGAGGCATTCATATAGAGTCATATCTTTGTTCTAGTATCGAGTTGTATCATTGAGTTGTAAATAAATAGAAGTGTGATGATCATCATTCAATAGAGTATTGTCCCCAAAAAAGAGAAAGGCCATAAAAAAGAAAGGCCAAATAAAAAAATAAAGGCCAAAAAAAGGAAAGGACAAATAAAAAATAAAAAAATAAAAGGGACAATGCTACTATCCTTTTTCCACACTTGTGCTTCAAAGTAGCACCATGATATAGCGAGTCTCATATATTGTGCTTCAAAGTAGCACCATGTTCTTCATATAGAGAGTCTCATATGTTGTCACTTTCATATACTAGTGGGAATTTTTCATTATAGAACTTGGCTTGTATATTCCAATGATGGGCTTCCTCAAAATGCCCTAGGTCTTCGTGAGCAAGCGAGTTGGATGCACACCCACTAGTTTCTTTTGTTGAGCTTTCATATACTTATAGCTCTAGTGCATCCGTTGCATGGCAATCCCTACTCACTCACATTGATATCTATTGATGGGCATCTCCATAGCCCGTTGATACGCCTAGTTGATGTGAGACTATCTTTTCCCTTTTTGTCTTCTCCACAACCACCATTCTATTCCACCTGTAGTGCTATGTCCATGGCTCGCGCTCATGTATTGCGTGAAGATTGAAAAAGTATGAGAACATCAAAAGTATGAAACAATTGCTTGGCTTGTCATCGGGGTTGTGCATGATTTAAATATTTTGTGTGGTGAAGATGGAGCATAGCCAGACTATATGATTTTATAGGGATAGCTCTCTCTGGCCATGTTATTTTGAGAAGACATAATTGCTTAGTTAGTATGCTTGAAGTATTATTATTTCTATGTCAATATAAACTTTTGTCTTTAATCTCAAGAATCTGAATATTCTTGCCACAATTAAGAAGAATCACATTGAAATTATGCCAACTAGCATTCCACATCAAAAATTATCTTTTTATCATTTACCTACTCGAGGACGAGCAGGAATTAAGCTTGGGGATGCTTGATACGTCTCCAACGTATCTATAATTTTTGATTGCTCCATGCTATATTATCTACTGTTTTGGGCAACATTGGGCTTTATGATCCACTTTTATATTACTTTTGGGACTAACCTATTAACCGGAGGCCCAGTCCAGATTTGTTGTTTTATGCCTATTTCAGTGTTTTGAAGAGAAGGAATATCAGACGGAGTCGAAACGAAACGAAATCAACTGGAGAAGTTATTTTTAGAAGGAAACACACCCGATGGACTTGGACCCCATGTCAGAAGATACGGGAGCTGCCCACGAGGGTGGGGGTGCGCCCACCCCCTGCCTCGTGGGGGCCCCGTGGCTCCCCTGGCGTGCTTCTTGTGCCTATATAACTCCATATACCCTAAAACTTCCAAAACGGAAGATAGATCGGGAGTTCCACCGCCAGAAGCCTCCGTAGCCACCAAAAGTCAATCGGGACCCTGTTCCGGCACCCTGCCGGAGGGGGGGGAACCCTCACCGGTGGCCATCTTCATCATCCCGGCGCTCTCCATGACGAGGAGGGAGTAGTTCTCCCTCGGGGCTGAGGGTATGTACCAGTAGCTATGTGTTTGATCTCTCTCTCTCTCTCTCTCGTGTTCTTGAGATGATACGATCTTGATGTATCGCGAGCTTTGCTATTATATTTGGATCCTATGATGTTTCTCCCCCCCCCCTTCTCTCTTGTAATGAATCAAGTTTCCCCTTTGAAGTAATCTTATCGGATTGAGTCTTTAAAGACTTGAGAACACTTGATGTATGTCTTGTCGTGGATATCTGTGGTGACAATGGGATACCACGTGCCACTTGATGTATGTTAAGGTGACCAACTTGCGGGTTTCGCCCATGAACCTATGCATAGGGGTTGGCACACGTTTTCGTCGTGATTCTCCGGTAGAACTTTGGGGCACTCTTTGAGGTCCTTTGTGTTGGTTGAATAGATGAATCTGAGATTGTGTGACGCATATCGTATAATCATACCCACGGATACTTGAGGTGACATTGGAGTATCTAGATGACATTAGGGTTTTGGTTGATTTGTGTCTTAAGGTGTTATTCTAGTACGAACTCTAGGGATGTTTGTGACACTTATAGGAATAGCCCAATGGATTGATTGGAAAGAATAACTTTGAGGTGGTTTCGTACCCTGCCATAATCTCTTCGTTCGTTCTCCGCTATTAGTGACTTTGGAGTGACTCTTTGTTGCATGTTGAGGGATAATTTTATGATCCAATTATGTTAGTATCGTTGAGGGAACTTACACTAGCGAAAGTATGAACCCTAGTCCTTGTTTCAACACATTGCAATACCGTTTACGCTCACTTTTATCACTTGCTACCTTACTGTTTTTATAATTTCAGATTACAAATACCTTTATCTACTATCCATATACCACTTGTTTCACTATCTCTTCGCCGAACTAGTGCACCTATATAATTTACCATTGTATTGAGTGTGTTGGGGACACAAGAGACTCTTTGTTATTTGGTTGCAGGGTTGCTTGAGAGAGACCATCTTCATCCTACGCCTCCTACGGATTGATAAATCTTAGGTCATCCACTTGAGGGAAATTTGCTACTGTCCTACAAACTTGTGCACTTGCAGGCCCAACAACGTCTACAAGAAGAAGGTTGTGTAGTAGACATCAAGGTTCTTCAGCCGAGTGCGCTCAGCCAGATTGGCCAGGCGAGCCTGCTCCAAGGCCTGGGCCTCGGGTGTATCTCCAACTATAGGAGTATGTAGGGCATCCATGTTTCGGCGACGAAGTTCTTCTCTCTGCTGCGAGGAGATAGGCTCGGGGCGGTACTCCTCATGAATGCGTGACGGACCGTCGTTCCCATCACCTCTGTCTTCACGATCGAAGCCAGGAGGGCCGCGTGGTCCATTGACCACCAGGACTTCCGCTGCCGATTCGTTGCTGCCGCACTCGGATGCAGTCTCTACGGAGCCAGTCGACAGATCGAACAGGCCGTAGAGAGACTCGTCGGGCTCGATCGCCGCGACTTGAGGGGTGGCGGACTGGCAGGCCACCGCATGCTTCACCCACCGTTGAAGCCTCGACCGGCCGGCGCGCTTGCTCCAGCGGGTCGCAGGGAGGGGGAAAGCCGTTGGAGTCGACTGGTACTGGGTCGACGGTTGCCGCAGGAGGACGCCGCGGACGCACGCGTGAAAGTGCGTCGCCCCGCGGGCGGGGAGCGCGTCGACGTCGAGTGGTGCCTCCTGAAGCCAAGCGGAGTCGTCGGCGACAAATACGAGCGCGCCGAGACGGATCTCGCGGCCCTCAGTCAAACCTCCACCTGGAATCATGATGATGGGGATCGAAAAAATTGCAACTTCTCCAATAAGTCGCTAAGACAACTGTCCCAAGGTGGGCGCCAACTGTCGTGGCTCTAAGACTGACAGTAGAATGGGGGTAAGTATGAGGAGGCAAGATCCTAGCTATGAAGGAGTTGTACACGCGAGTTTTACGAGTTCAGGCCCTTCTCGGAGGAAGTAACAGCCCTACGTCTCGGTGCCCTGAGGCGGTCGACTGGATTATATATGTGTGTGAGTTTACAAAAAGATGTGAACCTTTGTCCCAGAGGAGGGGTGGCGTATATAGAGTGCGCCAGGACCCCAGCTCCCCTCCGTTACACAGGGTTCAATGCTCATAAAGGAAAGGCATTACTGGTAACGTCTATAGTAAAGAGCCATAAATGTTCATAATGCTATGATTTAAATCCTGACCGTTGCAGAGTGGAGGGTTCCTCATCTTCTGGTGGTTGAGTGTCTTCAAGGTGGTCGAGTGAATGCATCTCCACGGTCGAGTGGATGACGTTTTCTCTTCGACTGCTTCCGATTCTTTGTAGAGATATCCTTGGGGAGGGTATGCTGGACAGGTCCGTGACCCTACCCTAGGTACATAGCTTCATCAAGAGCTTCTCCCCTTCCTTTGGAGAAGAAAATATATGGAGTGCACGGTCAGTGTCTGCGGACGCGTTCAGACACGTCCATAATTGTTTGAGGGACCGAATTTGCCAAGTCCGGCTATAGATGCTCTTAATAGTCTCCATGCGAACCATCACAGTTTCAAAGGAAATTTCAGTTTCCAGATTTACTTCTAGTTGCCCTTCCGTGTAGCCATTCTCAAGACTTATGTCCTCCTCTAATCAAACGTCTTGATGATACTTTAATACATTGCATGATTATTATTACTTTTTTAATCTAAAAAGTTGTGAACATTTTTCTGAAAAAACATGAAAAACCATCAAATTTGTGATTTTTTTTCAATTTCGTAAATTTTCTTTCGTTTTTGTGAACATTTCCAAAACAGATAACTTTTTTATTCTCGTGAATTTCGCAATTTTGTTAACTTTATTTAATTTGGTCAATTGTTTCCAAATTCATGAACTTTTATATATAAAAATGTGTACGTTTTTTCAACTTCATAAGATTTTTTCAAATATGCGAACTTTTGAAAACTTTATGAACCTTTTCCAAATTTATGAACTTTTGTGAGTTCATGAGCATTTATTTGTTTTGTAAATGTTTTTATTTTTTTTATATATGCATGAACTTGTTTTCAAATTCACAAACTAATTTTCAATTCATGAACTTTCTCAAATTGATGATTTTTTTAAACCATAAAGTTTTTTTCTCACAATTTTAACGTCCCTTTTTTTAATACTGTTGCGCAATTGGGCTATGGCCAGCTTGCATCTAGGCGAGCGCCAGCTTGCTAGCTGGCTGCTCGGGAGAACTTCTCGACTGAATGTGCGCACCGTATGTGCGTCACTTGTCAAAAACCTAGGAGTTTCCATTTTTTCTTTAGATTTGTTTATTCAAAACATTGTATTTTTTATGCATCCAAATCCTGCATCGCTTTTATCGTTGGATGTCGAATAGGTACGACGGCAAGGAGATCCGGCTAGGCTGAAAATGGCAAGGGGAGCCACCTCAGGTCAATTAGCGATGGCGCCGGGGCTCAGACAATATTCTTTTTTTTTGGAGGTGATGGGCTCAGGCTGTCCCGAGCTCCTATTGGGCGTTGTAGGCGCCCGTTAGAGAAGTGACGCCTACAGCGGCCAGCAGCGGGCCGCGGCCCATTAAAAAACTTGTTTCCTCCGGGTTCGCTTTCGCTTGCCTTAGTGGGTATTTTCGGCTGTGCTGCACTCCTGGTTGAAGAAAAAGACCAACCTCTGGGGTTTTTTTTACAGTTTTGAATATGTTCGTGAAAAATAAAAATAAAATATTGATTTATTAAAAATAGAAAAAGATTCATCGATTTTAAAAAAGTTCACAAATCTGAAAAAAGTTCCTCGGTTTTGAAAAAAATCATCGAATTTTAAAAAATGTTCACCAAAAATGTGAAAATTTTCATTGATTTCGGAAAAAAAAGTTAAGCAAATTTTCAAAACAATTACTGAAATTGAAAAAAGCGAAAAAAGACAATGTACCTCTCTCCCCGGCGGGGTGGTGGCCTGGTGACTGGAGTTGAGGCCTTGTAAGGAACGGGTCGGGGGTTTGATTCCCTGTGGACCCACATTTTTTTTGTGGAAACGTTAAAACGCGAGAGAACTTGGAATCGAACCCACGCCGGACGCGACATCGCGCTTGTTGTGTGTTAAGTTAAGTCACTCTTTCTTTTAATTTTATTTCTTCTGGTTCGCGAATTCTTGACGGTTTTATTCGTTTTTCCCTCTTTTTTTTTCTTTTTTTGTTTTTTTAATGCGTGATTTTTTAAAAGAATGTCATGTTTTTTTAAATCGTTGTACTTTTCAGATTACATGAACTGTATTCAAATTCGATGAACTTTTTCTGATTTCGATGAACTTTTTTCAGATTACATGAAATTTTCAAATTCGATGAACAATTTTTAAAAAATCGATGAACTTTTTCCATTACATGAACTTTTTTCAAATCTGGCAAAAAATTTCTGAATTCGATGAACTTTTTTCATATTACATGAACTTTTTTCAAATTTGATGAACTTTTTTCAGATTACATGAACTTTTTTAAATTCGATGAACTTTTTTAAATTCGATGAACTTTTTCTAAATGTGATGAACTTTTTTCGAATTCGATGAACTTTTTTCAAAACCGATGAACTTTTTTTTGGATTCGATGAACTTTTTTTCGAATCCGATGAACTTTTCTTCGAATTTGGTGAACTTTTTTCGAATTCAATGAGCTTTTTTTGAAAATCGATGAACCTTTTTCATTTTTTTGAACTTTGCTTAAAATTTGATGAACTTTTTTTCAAATTTACGTTTTCTTTTTTGAGATAATTTATATTGAGTATATATTAATGTTTTACTGCACGAAAAGGTTAACTAGAACTGCTTTCTTGAAGAAGACAACAAAGTTACTAACTTTGTTCTGGTGCTTAGTGCGGTGCACTCGCAACAAAGCGACCTAGAGTTCGAATCCCCAACTATCCTCAGGTTTTATTGATTTTTTACTTCAAAAGCGAACGAGTGCAAGCGCGCGTTGGGCCGGCCCATGCCCGCGACGCTGCAGGCGCCAGCTGCTTAACGGGCGCCTGCAGCGCTGTCTAGGAGCTCCCCGCTTTAAGCGCTGGTTCTGCATCCTAGCGCACATGCGCCTGAGCTCGTGGGCCGGCCCAACAACTAGACAAATATCGTTGACTGGTTCCATCGATCGTGTTTCCTCGTTCGGTCGAACGCGGTGATTGGTCGTGGTTGACCAGTTGACTGGTCAACCATTGACTTTTAAAAAACAGAAAAAAAAACACGAAAAAATCGAAAGAGTAGTGAATTATAAAAAGGACATCAATTTCAAAAGGTTCACAAATTTAAAAAACAGTTCGTTGAATTGGAAAAGTTCATCGGATTTGAAAAAAGGTTCATCGGATTTGAAAAACGTTCATCAGATTTGACTAAAAAGTTCATCGAATTTTAAAAAAGTTAATTGGATTTGAAAAAAGTTCACCGCATTTGAAAAAAGTTCATTGAATTTGAAAATAAGTTCATCGCATTTGAAAAAAGTTCACCACATTTGAAAAAAGTTCATCAGATTTTTAAAAAAATTCACCGCATTCAAAAAAGTTCATAAATTTTGAAAAAAGTTCGTCACATTTGAAAAAAGTTCATCGAATTTGAAAAGAAGTTCATCACATTTGAAAAAAGTTCATCGGATTTGAAAAAAAAGTTCATCGCATTCAAAAAAAAGTTCATAAAATTTGAAAAAGTTCATCACATTTGAAAAAAGTTCATCAGATTTGAAAAAAAGTTCATCAAATTTCAAAAAAGGTTCACGAATTTGAAACGCAAAATCATGTATTTTAAAAAAAATGTTTAGCAATAAAAAAGTAAAATGGAAATGAATAAAAATGAAAAAAGGAACAAAACCGTTCCAGCAAGAAAAGAGAACAAAAGAAGTAAAAAGCTATAACTAGACATGTAAAAGGCTGGTAGCTGGTTGTTTACCGTAGCGACCGTTTAACCTGGTGATCCTTTGTTCGAGCCACGACATGTACATGTGTTGTTTTTTTTTTCTTTAAAACAGAAAAAAAATTGAACGTGGGCCGGCCCAGCATGGACAAGGGGGTGTGCGACTTGTACCGCTGAGCCTATAACGGGCGCAGCGGGCGCCGTTTAGGAATTGCCTAATTTTTTATATTTCTTGTAATGTAAAAAAAATAGAATGGGCCGGTCTAGCTGTGACAAGTGGCGTGCTGTATGTGCATAACCTGTGGGTTTTCGTTTTCCTTGTAGATTCGTTCATTCAAAACGTTTTATCTCTTAAGCGGTGCGTTCAAATTTTAAACTGTTTTCGCGTTGGATTCCTCACACTGATATCTTTAACACTAGATCATATGTTGATAGGTTTGATCAACCTTTTTTTAAAAGAAAAAACAGATGAAAAAACGTACGAAAAAACCGAACCGGGGACATGTTTTTTCTTCCTTTCTAAAAGCCGTTTCCAATAGGCACGACCGCGCCTCTCACGAATGCAAAACCATGCTTCACGAAAAAAACACATTCTTTTTCGTTTCACAGATCCACGGCCGTGCCTTCGCGAAAGCAAACCGCGTCTCTCACAGAAGCAAAATTGTGCCTCTGGGGAGAAAAAAAAATGGCATGTTTCTTCTGTTTCCAAGAGGCACGGCCTCTCACGGAAGAAAGAAAAAAAAAGTAAGCACATTTTTTTCGTTTCTAAGAGCCCAAGCAAAACCATGCTTCTCACAAAAGAAAAAAAATAAAGAGAAAGCATGTTTTTGATTCGTTTTCGAAAGGCACGGCCATACCTCTCGCGAAAGGAAAACCATGCCTCTCAGGAGAAAAAACGTGTTTTTCACGCAAAAAAATGATTTTATTTTTTAAAAAAGCTAAGAAAGACCGCTGAAAAACCAAAGTCAATTAAAAACAGTTTAAAAAGCCGAAAACATGTTCATATTTTTTCTAAAAAACTAGAGGAAGCACACAGAGCACGACACATGGTGCGCTCTCACCCAACCACATGTGGCGCGCCCTCAGCCCACCCATGTGATTGTTGGGGAGGAAGCGCGCTCGTTGGGGAGGCTCTCGTAGAAGCGCTCCTCAACTAGTTGCTCTCTGTTCCTGGGAGGGGATTCAGCCCAGCCCAGGTGGTCGTTGGGGAGGCTCTCGAAGAAGCGCTTCTCAACTAGTTGCTCTCTGTTTCCGAAAGAGGATTCAGCCCGGCCCATGTGGGCGTTGGGGAGGCTCTCGAAGAAGCGTTTCCCAATTAATTGCTCTCTATTTCCGGAAGGAGATTCAGCCCACCCCATATGGTTGTTGCGGAGGCTCTCGAAGGAGCGCTCCTCAATTAGTAGTTGCTCTGTGTTTGGGGGCGGATTCGGCCGAAATATTGGGACCGGAGACCAGTTTTTTGGGTTAGTCCATTAACTTTGTCGAACTTCATACGCTTAGAATTGGACATCAATGACAATTCCTGGGAACCGAACAAGTTTGACATCGGGTGCTGCTCCTCGGACGCGGCCAAACCGCTGCAGCCGGTGGTCTCGGCCGCCACTGACAAATAGGCCCAAGTATATCTGCCACGAAGAAGGAACAAGGGAACAGCTATGCAGGTAAAACCAAGTCACTGACAGGTGGACCAGAGCAAAAGCAGACGAGCGATCACGTGACATGACTCTTAACACGGATGACTGAAGAGAAATACAGGACGGCACAACGCACCAAATCTCTTTTTCACCCAACAGTACCAGAAAACTCTTGGCCTGAGCCAGCAAATCAGTGTATGATCTTCCCGTGTGTTGACAAACACAATTCATCTTTACGCCGATCAGACGGCACAGACCGCGAGATTCTGAAGGGTGCTTATTCGTAACTTCGTGTAAACATAAACATCAACTAACTAGATGACTTCCCCGCACGTTGCTGCGGGATTTTAAAAATTAATTTTGAATACATTCTATATGCATGAAATGATCTAAGTCGAAAGCTATTATTTTCGGAAGTAATTCTATGTGAACAAAAAATATGCATATACGTTGGACTATTGGAGATGGAATAATTAAATTGGGTTATGCATGTGCTACAAAATAGTTCTAGTGGATGATGACATGGCACATTTGGTGATGTGAAGGGCTGCATGTTAAGAGAATTAGACTTAGTGGGGATCAATTATTTATGTATTATAGATTTGACAAATTGCAGCTGATCATCTGAAGATCTGAACGTTCACGAGACTGCAGAACCTTCACCTCAAACCGAATCAAAAGTGCAGCGCCAGAGCGAATTTATGACCAAATCAAGTTATATTATTTTCATCCTACAACAAAACTGCCAAACAACACGATCCGCGCCGAGCACACAAAGCTTGCAAACGGAGCTTGCAGCTTGGCCGGGAAACAGCAGATACAAATCCGGTTTTGGTATGACAGCCTGGAGACTAACCTGATCATTTACATTTTACAGACGGAATGGAATGGGTTCATCACCCATTCTTGTAACCGGATGAAGCAAGGTCTATGATGAAGGCTGCAGCTCGTCTCAATCGGCCATCGCAACACCTTCGTTTTCCTTGATGAAACGACCCTGCAGGTCAGTAAACAAGATGCACACTGTTTGTCAGAACAAGATTGATGAAATAAAATGGAGTAACTAACTAGCTCATGTGCTGCATTACTAGTCTGCACACCAAAGATATCGAATGCGCAAGCAAGAACCATGGGGTGTATATGTATTGTCTCCTGTTTACCAGAAATTAAGTACTACAAGAGCAGAAAGATAATTGAGGCGCAGTATTCATTTCCTTCAAGTGATGTGTGAGGATGTGTGTATTCTTTGTAATCGTCAAATGAAAAAGGTCAGCACGGGACCATAATTTTGAGGCTATCTTTCCCTAGCCATGTGGAGAGCTTCAGTTCTGTTTGATCAGTTCATTCAATTGTCGCTGGGACCAGAAGCTGAATCTCTATTCCACGATTTACACACAGATTCCCCGAGGTATAGAATCTAAACATGCTCTCCATGCCAGATTCCCATCAACGCAATTTTGCAGTTGAGATCATTACTGATGCAGTATGTACAGGCACATTGCTAGTAGATCACAGCCACGATAAGGAAACTGCGACAAGTTCAGATACGGCACGAACGCGGTGCGAAAAATTACCTTCAAGCGCGGCCGCCTGACGGCATTGAGCCGGCGAACCTCGTACCGGATCCGCTTGGAGAACAGCCGGGCATGTCGCTTCTCCTTATACCGCCTCACCCGCTCCGCCCTTCCGGACACCTCCGGCGAGCTCCACGTCGCCGCCTGCGGCGGCGGCGCCACATCCACGAACACCTCCTGCAACACAACAAACCCCCGTGTCAGGATTCACGAGCGCGCATCGTCCCTCCGACTCCGAAAAGACAAGGGGGGTCTCAGGCTTACAGAATCGAGCTCCAGCTTGGGCGTGACGTGGCCCGCGGTGCCGCCGATGTAGAGGGACCCGCGGCCCGCCCAGGCGGCCAGGATCTCGTCGTAGTCCAGCTTGAGCAGCGGCGACCGCGCGGAGGCGGCGCCCGTGCTCGCGGCCGACGAGCACGAGGATGAGGTGGTGGTCGTCGCAGTGGCCGCGCTCGGCGAAGAGGAGCTGCTCCTGCAGTACACCCACCGCTCCCTCCCCCGGAGCGCGCGCCGCGCAAGGTCCTCCTCCTCCCCGCCAGCAGTCCCCGGGGAGGCGTCCGGGGAGGGGGTGCACGAGGGCGAACCCCCTTCGCCCCCGCCGGAAAAGGAGGGGGAGGACACGCCGAGGATGTCTGTCAGCGACGGCGCCGCCGCGAAGAGAGTCGACGGCGCCTCAGGATGCAGCGCGAACGGCTCGAGCTGCTGCTGCTCGTGCCCGCATGCTTCCTCGGGCGTCTCCACCGCCTCCTCCGCCGACGGCGACGGCAACGCCGAGGGTGGCGGGAGAGAATCCTCCACCGACAGAGATTCGGCAGGCCTGTGGACCTCCACCGTCTTGGCGAGGTGGCGGCTGAGGCTGAGGTACTTGGTCTTCTTCTTCTTCTTCCCCTTGGCCCGGCGCGACCCCCGCCGCCGGCCGCCGCCGCCGCCGCTAGCCATGGCCTCGGAAATACTTTACTGCTACCTCAAGGTGCTCCCTGCAAAATGGGCGAGAGGCATGGGGACATGAGCACGGGAGAAGCTATTTGGAGGGAAAGCGAGGGGATCTCCCGCGGCCGCGAGCAGGGTGGCGCGGGGCCAGCAAAGGCGAGGCACTTTTTCCCCATGATCCTGCGCGGACGTGGCGAGGTTCTGCTGACATGGCTGTGCCTCATTGGCTGGCCAGATTGCGGTGCTGCCTTTTCGCTCGGGGTCCTGCGGGATCTGGAAGGGTGGGGTTTTAACGGCTTCACGGGGGGTTTGTGCCGTGAGGAGGTGGGCGTTCACATCGTCGCCGTTGCGACTTTAACACCAGTACTACGTTTTCATCTTAAGCTAAGCTTCTTCTTGATCTTAAAAGAAGGGTTCTTCCTTCACTTGGCAAAGTATTATGACGGGTGTGAGTACCTTGAAATTTTGTCACATTTGGCGAGTAGAGAATTGTCAGATTATTAATATCTAGGAGGATGTTTGGATTTCAAGTTGTGCAAATCGTAAAATAATTACTTCTAAGAGAGGTCGGTTGCTATGTAAGGTAGCAGATTTGGTTGACCCCGTTCTTAATGTTTAGGATGAAGACCTTCTCAGACAAACCCTATGGTCTATAGATGTTCAGTGAGTAGTCGTGATCCCTATCTCGCAACATGATATGCTAGATTTCATATATTATAATGTTACAACAAAAAATGATACGTTTTTCGTTCGGTCTGCTTACTTTGTGGAATGGGATCATCAATATGAAAATAAGTTGCCACATACCAATAGGATGGGATGTACCACGATTAATCCTACTTGGGATAGGATTCGGAAACTCTCTTGCCCGGTTACAATATTTATTTGACGTACGCTTCATGGCACTCTTACCTGTCGTTTTAAGCTAGCCAATAGACATTTGACGGTTTTGCCCAATTACCATGTCTGCTCGTCTGGACCAGAAGACAAAAGCATTTGTTGTTTCTGTGCAACAAGGCAAAAGAAGTATGGAGGAGGCTAGGGATGGATGGTATTATCGACACAGCTTGTGAAGTAGACTATGCTGGTGAGGCGCTTTTGGAATATTTACTTTTAATGCCAAATCAGGAGTTATGTATTATGGGCAATCAAAATGGCGTGAAATGATTGCCATATCAGCCTGCTATTTGTGGTGGGAAAGGCGTAAATTGGTTCATAACGAGACATCTCAAAACGCACGACAAATTTCCATGGGATACGTGACCTTACAGCCAACTTTGTTACTACCTCCTCGCCGAAGGTTTCCATGAAGAGAGGGGGATGGTCTTATCCCCCGACGGGATTTGTGAAATTTAACGTTGATGCTTCTTTTGACCATGACTTACTTAGGGGGACAATGGGGGAGGTCCTAAGAGACGATAACGGTAGGTTCATCGCTGGGAGAAATGGTAAGATTGACTGGTGCGCAGGATTTATTAATGGTTGAAGCTCTGCCCCTAAAATTCGTCCTATCATTGGCGCAAAGGACAGGATACAACCGTCTTATTATTAACTTGGATAATACGGAGGTGATCGACACCATGAAGTAAGGAGACGATCGTCGGGAGCAGCAGCGACAATTTTTTATGATTGTTTTCATTTAGCTTGTGATTTTCTGATTTCTAGATTTGAGCACTGTAATAGAGAAGCAAATAAAGTCGCTCATGGACTTGCCGAAGTGGCTAGATTTTCTTTCATTTCTGAATGGTTTGAGGAGCCGAATATTGATATTGTACCAATCCTCATAAATGATGTAATGGTTTATTCTAATGAATAGAGATCAATTCTCTTTCAAAGAAGCTTCTTCTATAATCCCGAGCTGCACTGGATTGACACAAAAGATGACACCGAGAGAAGAAATCACTCATGTTTTAGGGGTATTATAGACGCGAGAACATCTCGTTAAGGCACAGTCGATCAAGCTTAGGAACAACATAGACTGCAAAAACTAGGGGCATCTTCAGGTGATGCACTAAAACCCATCCTTCGTTCCAGTGGCAGAGGATGATTTTTTCTTTATTAAGAGCATTTTCGATAGAAGATGCAAATTAGAAGTGTAAAAAATTACATCTCCAGAAAGTATTTTTTACATCTTCAAAAAAGAGACAACTCCAACAGATGATGTATATTGGATATGTAAAAGAGCAACTCCAATAGATGGTGCAAAATAGAGATGTAAAAACTAGTGTGTCGCGGTGGAATTGGGGCGGCGGCAGTGTGGCGCGGCGCGGCACGATTCGGGGCGGCGTTAGATGTACTGGGGGTAGCAGAGGAGCGTCGGAGGGGCGGCAAGGGTGACGAATCGGGACGGCGACGGAGCAACGGCAGTGCAATAACCGAGGAGCAGTGATTCAAGGCAGAGAGAGGAGGAGGGGCAACGTAGGGGCGACGGATGTTCGAAATATGCCCTAGAGGCAATAATAAAGTGGTTATTATTATATTTCCTTAATCATGATAAATGTTTATTATTCATGCTATAATTGTATTGATCGGAAGCTTAAATACACGTGTGAACACATAAAGAAATACCAAGTCCCTAGTAAGCCTCTACTAGACTAACTCGTTGATCAAAATATGATTAATGTTTCCTGACCATAGACATGAGTTGTCATTTGATAACAATTTAGCTTAGCATATGATCATTCAGCTTATTGCTACTGCTTTCTTAATGTCAAATACACCATAAGATCATGCAACTCCCGGATACCGGAGAAATACCTTGTGTGCTATCAAATGTCACTTTGTAATTGGGTGATTATAAAGGTGCTCTACAGGTATCTCTGAAGGTGTCTGTTGAGTTGGCGTGAATCGAGATTGAGATTTGCCACTTCGTATGACAGAGAGGTATCTCTGGGCCCTCTCGGTAATACAACATCACAAGAAACTTGCAAGCAAAGTGACTAAGAAGTTAATTACAAGGTGATGTATTACGGAACGAGTAAAAGAGACTTGTCGGTAACGAGATTAAACTAGGTATGGAGATATGGACGTTCAAATCTCAGGCAAGTAACATACTGGCGGACAAAGGGAACTACGTATGTTGTCATAAAGGTTCGACCGATAAAGATCTTCGTAGAATATCTAGGAACCAATATAGGCATCCAGGTCCTGCTATTGATTATTGACCGGAGAAGCGTCTCGAATATGTCTACATCATTCTCGAACCCGTAGGGTCCTCATGCTTAACGTTCGTTGACAATATACTATTATATGAGTTATGTATGTTGGTGACCGAATGTTGTTCGGAGTCCCGGATGAGATCACAGACATGAAGAGGAGCTCCGAAATGGTCCGCAGTTAAAGATTGGTAAGGCCCACAGGGCTTTAGGTCGGTGGAAAATGAAGTTTTGCGGAGGTCGGGGACTAGACGCCGAAGACCGTGGCGTCTGGTGCTGGAATCCGAGAAGGACTCTTCCTTGCGTTCCAAACCGACTTTGGGGAGACCCTCTCCCCGAGTAACGACCCCAAGGCTCAACATATAAATAGAGGAGCAGGGCTAGCCCCTAGAACACAAGTTTTTGAGCCTCCTCTAGTTGATCTAGTTTTAGTTGGTCCTAATTGACTAATTAGAGTTAGCCCTAACTATCTCTAATCCTCATAATTAGAAGCCCAGTGTGGTTCTAATCTCCTCCCTCTAGTTCATCTCCGATCTAAATCCGTTGTGCTCGGTGAAGCCATGCAGAAATAGTTTCACCACCATCATCACCACGCCGTCGTGCTGTCGGAACTCATTTACTACTTCGCTCCTCTTGCTGGATCAAGAAGGTGAGGACGCCATTGAGCTGAATGTGTGCTGAACGCGGAGGTGCCATGCGTTCGGTTCTTGAACAGAACGGATCGTCAAGTTGTACAACTACATCTTTGATAAATGCTTCCGCTTGGCGATCCACAAGGGTATGTAGATGCTCTTCCCCTCTTATAGCTATGCATCTCCATGGATAGATCTTGCGTGTGCGTACAATTTTTTTTGCTTTCCATACAACGTTCCCCAACAGTGGCATCATGAGCCAGGTCTATGCGTAGATGATATGCACGAGTAGGACACAAAAAAAATTGTGGGCGGTGATGCTCATATTGCTTACCAACTATGTATTATTTTGATTCGGCAGTACTATGGGATGAAACGACTCAGACCAACCTTACATGTCCATGTACATGAGACCGGTCCCACCGACTAACATGCAACTTGTTTTGCATAAAGGTGGTTGACGGGTGTATGTTTCTCCCATTGTAGTTGAATCTAGTTTGACTATGGCGGTCCTTGCAGAAGGTTAATTAGCAACTTGATAATTGAAAACCCACAAGTATAGGGGGTCGCAATAGTTCTCGAGGGTAGAGTATTCAACCCAAATTTATTGATTCGACACAAGGGGAGCCAAAGAATATTCTCAAGTATTAGCAGCTGAGTTGTCAATTCAACCACACCTGGAAACTTAATATCTGCAGCAAAGTGTTTAGTAGCAAAGTAATATGATAGTAGTGGTAACGGTAGTAAAAGTAATATTTTTGGGTTTTATAGTGATTGTAACAGTAGCAACGGAAAAGTAAATAAGCGAAGAACAATATGTGAAAAGCTCGTAGGCATTAGATCAGTGATGGACAATTATGTCGGATGCGATCAATCATGCAACAGTTATAACATAGGGTGACACAGAACTAGCTCCAGTTCATCAATATAATGTAGGCATGTATTCCGAATATAGTCATATGTGCTTATGGAAAAGAACTTGCATAACATTTTTTCCTACCCTCCCGTGGCAGCGGGGCCCTATTGGAAACTAAGGGATATTAAGGCCTCCTTTTAATAGAGTACCGGACCAAAGCATTAACACATAGTGAATACATGAACTCCTCAAACTACGATCATCACCGGTAAGTATCCCGATTATTGTCACTTCGGGGTTAACGGATCATAACACATAATAGGTGACTATAGACTTGCAAGATGGGATCAAGAACTCACATATATTCATGAAAACATAATAGGTCCAGATCTGAAATCATGGCACTCGGGCCCTAGTGACAAGCATTAAGCATAGCAAAGTCATAGTAACATCAATCTCAAAACATAATGGATACTAGGGATAAAACCCTAACAAAACTAACTCGATTACATGATAAATCTCATCCAACCCATCACCGTCCAGCAAGCCTATGATGGAATTACTCACGCACGGTGGTGAGCATCATGAAATTGGTGATGGAGGAAGGTTGATGATGACAATGGCGACGGATTCCCCTCTCCGGAGCCCCGAACGGACTCCATATCAGCCCCTCCGAGAGAGTTTAGGGCTTGGCCGTGGCTCCGTATCGTAAAACGCGATGAATCCTTCTCTCTTATGTTTTCTCCCCGAAAGTGAATATATGGAGTCAGGATGGACGTCGGTGGAGCATCAGGGGGCCCACGAGGCAGGGGGCGCACCTAGGGGGTAGGCGCGCCCCCACCCTCGTGGACATGGTGTGGGCCCCCTGACGTGGATTCTTCCTCCAGTATTTTTTATATATTCCAAAAATAATCTCAGTTGATTTTCAGGTCATTCCGAGAACTTTTATTTCTGCACAAAATAACACCATGGCAATTCTGCTGAAAACACCATCAGTCCGGGTTAGTTCCATTCAAATCATGCAAGTTAGAGTCCAAAACAAAGGCAAAAGTATTTGGAAAAGTAGATACGGCGGAGACGTGTCAACTCCCCCAAGTTTAAACCTTTGCTTGTCCTCAAGCAATTCAGTTGATAAACTAAAAGTGATAAAGAAAAACTTTTACAAACTCTGTGTGCTTTTGTGTTGTAAATATGTAAAGCCAGCATTCAAGTTTTCAGTAAAGATTATGAACTAACCATATTCACAATAACATTTAGGTCTCATGTTTACTCATATCAATGGCATAATCAACTAGCGAGCAATAATAATAAATCTCGGATGACAACACTTTCTCAAAACAATCATAATATGATATAACAAGATGGTATCTCGCTAGCCTTTTCTGAGACCGCAAAACATAATCAACTAGCGAGCACCTTTAAAGATCAAGGACTAACTAGACATTGTAATCCATGATAAAAGAGATCTAGTAAAGTCATACTCAATGTAAACTAACAGTAATACATGCAAATGACTGCGGTGCTCTCCAACTGGTGCTTTTTAATAAGAGGATGATGACTCAGCATAAAAGTAAATAGATAAGCCCTTCACAGAGGGAAGCAGGGATTTGTAGAGGTGCCAGAGCTCGATTTTGAAATAGAGGTGAATAATATTTTGAGCGGTATACTTTCATTGTCAACATACAACTGAGAGATCTCGATATCTTCCATGCTACACACATTATAGGTGGTTCCCAAGCAGAATGGTAAAGTTTATACTCCCCCACCACCAACAAGCATCAATCCATGGCTTGCCCGAAATAACGGGAGCCTCCAACTAACAACAACCCTGGGGGAGTTTTGTTTGCAATTATTTTGATTTGGTTTGAGCATGGGACTGGGCATTCCGATGACCAGCCATTTTCTCGTGAGTGAGGAGCAGAGTCCACTCCTCTTGAGAATAACCCGCCTAGCATGGAGGATACAGACAACTCTAGTTGATACATGAGCTATTCGAGCATACAAAATAGAATGTTTATTTGAAGGTTTAGAGTTTGGCACATACAAATTTACTTGGAACGGCAGGTAGATACCGTATATAGGAAGGTATGGTGGACTCATATGGAATAACTTTGGGGTTTATGGAATTGGATGCACAAGCAGTATTCCCGCTTAGTACAAGTGATGGCTAGAAAGAGACTGGGAAGCAACCAGCTAGAGAGAGACAACAGTCATGGACATGCATTAAAATTATCAACACCAAATGCAAGCATGAGTAGGATATAATTCACCATGAACATAAATATCGTAGAGGCTATGTTGATTTTGTTTCAACTACATGCGTGAACATGTGCCAAATCAAGCCACTCGAATCGTTCAAAGAAGGATACCACCCTATCATACCACATCACAATCATTTTAATAGCATGTTGGCGCGCTAAGGTAAACCATTATAAACTCCTAGCAAATTAAGCATGGCATAAGCAACTATAATCTCTAATTGTCATTGCAAACATGTTTCATTCATAATAGGCTGAATCAGGAATGATGGACTAATCATATTTACAAAAACAAGAAAGGTCGAGTTCATACCAGCTTTTCTCATCTCAATCAGTTCATCATATATCGTCATTACTTCCTTTCACTTGCATGGCCGAATAGTGTGAATAATAATAATTGTGCACGTGCACTGAACTAATCTAGAATCTACAAGCATTCAATTCAAGGGAGAAGACAAGGTAATATGGGCTCTTTGTTAGATCAACAATAATGCATATAAGAGCCACTCAACATTTTAATTAAGGTTTTCTCCTCTCGACCCCCAAGGAAAAAGAAAAGAAATAGAACTATTTACACGGGAAAGCTCCCAATAAACAAAAGAAGAATGAGAAATCTTTTTGGGTTTTCTTTTTAGTTACTACTACAGGCATGGAAAGTAAACTAGCTAAAAGCTAGAACTATTTTTTTGGTTTTTCTTAAGGTTTTTCAAACACACAAGAAGAAAGCTTAAAAACAGAAAATAAACTAGCATGGATGATACAATGAAAAAGTATGATCACCGACAACTGGCATGAGTGTGTGAACATGAATGTAATGTCGGTGAGAGATACATACTCTCCCAAGCTTAGGCTTTTGACCTAAGTTGGTCTATGCCCATGGATCAAAGTTGTAGCTGGGGTCGTACTGAGATGCAGCGGCAATTGCCTGATGAGCTGCAGCTTGGAGGCGAGTTACCTCCGTCCTCCTCTTGTACTCGGTCGCATCCTTCCTGGTTATAACATATCTCCCTTTTGCCTGAAAGTCAAAGAAAGTAGGAGCAGGGAGAGCGACGTGATAGGTGCGTTGTCTGTCAAAGATTAGTCGGTACTGGAGGAACTGATCGTTCCTTGATACGTCTCCAATGTATCTACTTTTCCAAACACTTTTGCCCTTGTTTTGGACTCTAACTTGCATGATTTGAATGGAACTAACCTGGACTGACGTTGTTTTCAGCAGAATTACCATGGTGTTATTTATGTGTAGGAGCAAACGTTCTCGGAATGACCCGAAACTTCACGGAGCCACTTTTCAAAAAATAAGAAAAATACCCGCAAAAGATGAAGGCCAGGGGGGCCACCACCTTGCCACGAGGGTGGGGGGCGCGCCTACACCCCTAGGGCGCGCCCCTACCTTGTGGGCCCCCTGTTGCGTCTCCGACTCCAACTCCAACTCCATATATTGAGTTTCAAGGAGAAAAAAATCGGAGAGAAGAAATCATCGCGTTTTACGATACGGAGCCACCGCCAAGCCCTAAAACCTCTCGGGAGGGCTGATCTGGAGTCTGTTCGGGGCTCCGGAGAGGGGAATCCGTCGCCATCGTCATCATCAACCATCCTCCATCACCAATTTCATGATACTCACCGCCGTGCGTGAATAATTCCATCGTAGGCTTGCTGGACGGTGATGGGTTGGATGGGATCTATCATGTAATCGAGATAGTTTTGTTAGGGTTTGATCCCTAGTGTCCACTATGTTCTGAGATTGATGTTGCTATGACTTTGCTATGCTTAATGCTTGTCACTAGGGCCCGAGTGCCATGATTTCAGATCTGAACCTATTATGTTTTCATCAATATATGAGTGTTCTTGATCCTATCTTGCAAGTCTATAGTCACCTATTATGTGTTATGATCTGTTAACCCCGAAGTGAAAATAATCGGGATACTTACCGGTGATGACCGTAGTTTGAGGAGTTCATGTATTCACTATGTGTTAATGCTTTGTTCCGGTTCTCTATTAAAAGGAGGCCTTGATATCCCTTAGTTTCCGTAAGGACCCCGCTGCCACGGGAGGGTAGGACAAAAGATGTCATGCAAGTTCTTTTCCATAAGCACGTATGACTATATTCAGAATACATGCCTACATTATATCAATGAACTGGAGCTAGTTCTGTGTCACCCTAGGTTATGACTGTTACATGATGAACCGCATCCGGCATAATTCTCCATCACTGATCCATTGCCTAGGAGCTTTCCATATATTGTTCTTCGCTTATTTACTTTCCCGTTGCTATTGCTATCATCACTACAAAATACCAAAAACATTGCTTTTACTACTGTTACCTTTTGCTACCGTTACCACTACTATCATATTACTTTGCTACTAAACACTTTGCTGCAGATATTAAGTTTCCAGGTGTGTTTGAGTTGACAACTCAGCTGCTAATACTTGAGAGTATTCTTTGGCTCCCCTTGTGTCGAATCAATAAATTTGGGTTGAATACTCTACCCTCGAAAACTGTTGCGATCCCCTATACTTGTGGGTTATCAAGACTATTTTATGGCGCCGTTGCCGGGGAGCATAGCTCTATTCTTTGAGTCACTTGGGATATATATCTGCTTATCATTATGAAGAACTTGAGAGATCCAAAAACCAAGATCTATCCCTCAACTACGAGGGGAGGTAAGGAACTGCCATCTAGCTCTGCACTTGATTCACCTTCTATTATGAGTAAGTTTGCGACACCTACACCTGCTTCTGCTATTCGTTCTGATATGCCGCATGTTATTGATGATGCCACTTCTGCTATGCATGATACTTATGATGAAACTACTTCTATGCTTGATACTACTGTGCCACTTAGTGATTTCCTTGATGAACAAATTGCTAGGGCTAGAGAAATTGAAAATATTGAATCTGATGATACTGATGAAAGTGATGATGAAGAATCACTTGTTATTCCTAAGGGTTATGTTTTTGATCAAGAAGCTTCTTTCGCTATCTTAGCTTGCGAAAATAGAAATGAACTAAAAAGGTTATTAGCTAAATGGAGTAAGCAATCTCTAAGTGCTTGTAACGCCCGGATAATTAAGCTACAGTGATTCCCCGCTAATGATGCCACGTCACCACGGTTACTGTGGTAAACTCTCGATAGTTCAGAACCGAAACAAGTTCAAAATTCAAATAAAAGAAAACAATAAAAGTTTTCAAAAATTAAAACAAAAATGTTCGGTGGTTGCCAAATATTACAAAGATAATTATGGTGTAAGGTTCACCATTTTATAAAATGCCTAAGTGTTTATAAATAAATAAAAACAGAAAAGAAAATAAATAAAAAGAAAACAGAAAACAATACAAAAAAAAAGAGAGAAAGCCCCCCCCTCTCCCTGGGCCGTGGCCCAACTGGGCCAACCCAACCGGCCCAGCCGGCCCCCCCCCACCAGGCCGGCCCACACCCCCCACCACTTAACCCCGGTCCACCCACCCGAACCCTAACCCTCACCCGATCCCCACTCTCCCCCACTCGCCCCCCCTCGCTCCCTCCCCCGATCTGGATCGGGGCGAACCCCCCCCCCCCCGATCCCATCGGCCCGACGCCGCCGTCGATCCCCGTCGCCCCGCCGCCGTTCACCATCGCCACCGCCCCGGATCTCCGTCGCCTAACCGCCTCCCCAGCGCCACGGTGCCGCCCCGTCGTCCTCGTCTCCTCGTCGCCAACGCCGTCGACGCACGCCGCCGCCTCGGCCTCGTCTCCTCCCCGTCGACGTCATCCCCGGCCACCACCTCGACCCCCGCTGCCCCAGTCCCTACGGATCCGCGGTGAGGCCCCCGGCCTCCTCTCCCCCTGTCCTCGTACACGCGCGCCCCGCCGGATTCGCCTTGGCCGCCCCCTGCCGCCGCTCTCCCTCCGCCGTGCAGCCCGGCTGCTGCTGCTCCGCTGCGGAAGCCGTGCGCCCCGGCACAACCCCGCTGCAGCCCCGCGCTCGCCCGCTCGTGCGTGGCCTCGCCCGCGCCCTTGCCCGCCGGCTGGCCGCGCCCGCTCACGGAGCGCTCCGGTGTCCCAGCCGCCCTGCCCTGCTCCGCTCCCTCCTGCGCCGCTCCTCGCCTTGCCGCTCCAACCGCGCGGCCCCGCGACGGCCCGCAGCGCCACCGCTCCCTGCGCACGCCTCCGCCTGCCGCGGCTGGCCGGCGAGCCTCGCCGAGGCCACGGCCTCACCCCGCCGCACTGGGCTACGGCCTCCGCCGGCGCCCCCACTTGCCCCTTTCGGGTGCACGGGCGCCCGCTAACCACGCCTGTTACGGCCCCCCAGGGGCCTATAACAAAGGGGGCCCACCCCATAGAACGTTTTAATAAAAAAAAGGAAAAGAATTAAAAATAAAAATAAAAATATATGATAATAATAAAAATAATTAATTAATTAATTAATTAAGGAATTAAGGAATTAATTAAGTTAATTAATTATAATTAGATTAACCTAATCACTAATTAACCTAATTAACCTAAACAGTGTATGACAGGTGGGTCCCACTGGACCCACATGTCAGTTTGACCCAGTCAACTCTGTTGACTGCTGACGTCAGCATGACATCATGCTGATGTCATAAATTCATTTTTTTTTGAATTAAATAATTAATTAATTAAATTCCAGAAATTAATAAAATCTTTAGAAAATCATATCTTTTAATCCGTAACTCGAATTAAAATATTTTTAACATGAAAGTTGCTCAGAACGACGAGACGAATCCGGATACGCAACCCGTTCGTCCGCCACACCCCTCTAACCTATCGAACTCGCAACTTTCCCCCTCCGGCTCCTCTGTCCGAAAACGCGAAACACCGGGGATACTTTCCCGGATGTTATCCCCCTTCACCGTTATCACCTACTACCGCGTTAGGGCACCTCTAACGCCGTAACTTGTCTTGTCATGCATCACTATGCATATGCTTGCATTATATTTATTGTTTCTTCCCCCTCTTCTCTCTCTAGACACCGAGACCGACGCCGCTGCTACCCCGTACGACTACGGAGTTGACGACCCCTCTCTCTTGCCAGAGCAACCAGGCAAGCCCCCCCCTTTGATCACCAGATATCGCCTACTCTTCTCTATACTGCTTGCATTAGAGTAGTGTAGCATGTTACTGCTTCCCGTTAATCCTATATTGATGCATAGCCTGTCCTTGCTACTACTGTTGTTACCTTTACCTGCAATCCTAATGCTTAGTATAGGATGCTAGTATTTTCATCAGTGGCCCTACATCCTTGTCCGTCTGCCATGCTATACTATCGGGCCGTGATCACTCGGGAGTTGATCACGGGTATATACTATATGCTTTATACATGATACATGTGGTGACTAAAGACGGGTCGGCTTGTGGAGCACCCGCGAGTGATTCACGGATTGGGGGCTGAAAGGACCTTTGTCCCAACGGCCCTCTGTGTGGATCTTTGAGGCGGAGCGACAGGGCAGGTTCCGACCACCTAGGAGAGAGGTGGGCCTGGCCCTGGTCGGCGTTCGCGGATACTTAACACGCTTAACGAGATCTGGGTATTTGATCTGAGTCTGGCCATTTGGTCTATACGCACTAACCATCTACGCGGGAGTAGTTATGGGTATCCCGGCGTCGTGGTATCAGCCGAAGCCTTCTTGACGTCAGCGACGGAGCGGCGCGCGCTGGATTGGACTGGAACGCCACTAGGCTAGGTCTGCTTCCGGCCTCCCACGCAACGTGCAGGTGTGCTAAGGGCGATGGGCCCAGACCCCTGGGCGCTTAGGTTTAGACCGGCGTGCTGACCTCTCTGTTGGTCTAGGTGGGGCTGCGATGTGTTGATCTTCCGAGGCCGGGCATGACCCAGGAAAGTGTGTCCGGCCAAATGGGATCGAGCGTGTTGGGGTATGTGGTGCACCCCTGCAGGGAAGTTAATCTATTCGAATAGCCGTGATCTTCGGTAACAGGACGACTTGGAGTTGTACCTTGACCTTATGACAACTAGAACCGGATACTTAATAAAACACACCCTTCCAAGTGCCAGATACAACCGGTGGTCGCTCTCTCACAGGGCGACGAGGGGAGGATCATCGGTTAGGATTATGCTATACGATGCTGCTTGGAGGACTTCAGTCTACTCTCTTCTACATGCTGCAAGACGGAGGCTGCCAGAAGCGTAGTCTTCGAAAGGACTAGCTATCCCCCTCTTATTCCGGCTTTCTGCAGTCCAGCCCACATATAATAGCCTTATTCCAGTTGATACCAATGCATACATATGTAGTGTAGCTCCTTGCTTGCGAGTACTTTGGATGAGTACTCACGGTTGCTTTCTCCCCCTTTTTCCCCCTTTCCTTTCTTCCTGGTTGTCGCAACCAGATGTTGGAGCCCAGGAGCCAGACGCCACCGCCGACGACGACTCCTACTACACCGGAGGTGCCTACTACTACGTGATGCCCGCTGACGACGACCAGGAGTAGTTAGGAGGATCCCAGGCAGGAGGCCTGCGCCTCTTTCGATCTGTATCCCAGTTTGTGCTAGCCTTCTTAAGGCAAACTTGTTTAACTTATGTCTGTACTCAGATATTGTTGCTTCCGCTGACTCGTCTATGATCGAGCTCTTGTATTCGAGCCCTCGAGGCCCCTGGCTTGTAATATGATGCTTGTATGACTTTTTTTTAATTGTAGAGTTGTGTTGTGATATCTTCCCGTGAGTCCTTGATCTTGATCGTACACATTTGCGTGCATGATTAGTGTACGGTCAAATCGGGGGCGTCACAGTGCTAGAATGAAACCCGACCCTGCTTTTGCTACTTCACCTATCTTTGTACTGATAAGGATTATGAATTCTCTGTTGATCCTGCTATAATTACTTTGGTTGAATCTGATCCTTTTCATGGTTATGAATCTGAAACTGTTGTGGCACATCTTACTAAATTGAATGATATAGCCACCCTGTTCACTAAAGATGAGAGAACTCGTTACTTTTACATCCTTAAAATATTTCCGTTCTCATTAAAGGGTGATGCTAAGATATGGTTTAATTCTCTTGATCTTGGTTGTGTGCGTAGTCCCCAGGATATGATTTATTACTTCTCTGCTAAATATTTCCCTGCTCATAAGAAACAAGCTGCTTTAAGGGATATATATAATTTTGTGCAAATTGAAGAAGAGAATCTCCCACAAGCTTGGGGGAGGCTTCTCCAATTACTTAATGCGTTGCCTGATCATCCTCTTAATAAAAATGAAATACTTGATATCTTTTATAATGGACTAACCGATGCCTCCAGAGATTACCTGGATAGTTGTGCTGGTTCTGTTTTCAGGGAAAGAACACTGGATGAAGCTGAAATTCTATTGAATAATATGTTGACAAATGAAAATAATTGGACACCTCCGGAGCCAATTCCTGAGCCTATTCCTAAACCAACTCCGAAGAAGAGGGGTATTCTATTTCTCAGTCCTGAAGATATGCAAGAGGCAAAGAAATCTATGAAAGAAAAAGGTATTAAAGCTGAAGATGTTAAGAATTTACCTCCTATTGAAGAAATACATGGTCTTAATTTACCTCCTGTTGAAGAAACATATGATCTTAATCATTTACCTATTGAAGAAACTCATGGTCTTGATAACCCGACACAGGTAGTAAAGGTAAATTCTCTCTATAGATATGATAAAGCTGAAATCCCATTTACTAAATTTGCTAGCCCATGCTTAGATGAGTTTGATAAATTTATGGCTAAGCAAGAAGACTTTAATGCTTATTTTGGTAGACAATTGAAATACAATTAAAATATGCTTGAACACTTGGGTGATTATATGGCTAATGTTGAAGGTGAACTTAAACTTATTAGTAAACATGCTTCTATGATTACCACTCAAGTAGAACAAGTACTTAAAGCTCAAAATGATTTGCTCAATGAATTGAATAGTAAGAATAATGATTATGCTGTTAGAGTGGCTACTAGAACTGGTAGAATGACTTAGGAACCTTTGTATCCTGAAGGCCACCCTAAGAGAATTGAGCAAGATTCTCAGAGAAATAAAATAGATGCACCTAGTTCTTCTAAAAAGAAGAAAAAGAAAAATGATAGGACTTTGCATGCTTCTAGTGATCCTATTGTTGAAACACCTGAGAATCCAAATGATATTTCTATTTCTGATGCTGAAACACAATCTGGTAATGAACCTGAAACTAGTAATAATGTTAATGATAATGTTCATGATGAAGCTCAACCTAGTAATGATAATGATGTAGAGATTGAACCTGCTGTTGATCTTGATAACCCACAATCAAAGAATTAACGTTATGATAAGAAAGACTTTGTTGCTAGGAAACATGGTAAAGAAAGAGAGCCTTGGGTTCAAAAACCCATGCCTTTTCCTCCCAAACCATCTAAGAAAAAGGATGATGAGGATTTTGAGCGCTTTGCTGAAATGATTAGACCTATCTTTTTGCGTATGCAATTAACTGATATTCTCAAAACCAATCCTTATGCTAAGTACATGAAAGATATCATTACAAATAAAAGAAAGATACCGGAAGATGAAATTTCTACCATGCTTGCTAATTATACTTTTAAGGGTGGAATACCAAAGAAACTTGGAGATCCCGGTGTACCAACTATACCATGCTCCATTAAAAGAAATTATGTTAAAACTGCTTTATGTGATCTTGGAGCCGGTGTTAGTGTTATGCCTCTCTCTTTATATCGTAGACTTCATTTGAATAATTTGACACCTACTGAAATATCTTTGCAAATGGCTGATAAATCAACTGCTATACCTGTCGGTATTTGTGAGGATGTGCCTGTTGTAGTTGCAAATGTTACTATTTTAACGGACTTTGTTATTCTTGATATTCCCGAGGACGATAGTATGTATATTATTCTTGGAAGACCCTTTTTGAATACTGCAGGGGCTGTTATTGATTGCACTAAAGGCAATGTCACTTTTCATGTTAATGGTAATGAGCTCACGGTACACTTTCCGAGGAAACAACCTCAAGTCCACAGTATCAATTCTATTGGAAAAATTCCATCGATTATATTTGGAGGTTTTGAATTTCCTCTTTCTACTGTCAAGAAGAAATATGATATTCTTATTATTGGGGATGTGCATATCCCCGTTGAGGTAACATAGTGTTATTTGAAATTTCTCCGGTTCCATGTTATTCGGAATGAGTTCGTTAACAAGACTTGATCAACCTTGTTAGTGGATTCCTTTTGATGATCATGAGATGGATGAAACTAGAAAGCACAACCTTCTGTACCCCACTTTTACTTTCTGTTATTTATATTAAATAAAATAAAAATAAATATTTTTCTGTATGTTATCTGATTATCCGTGCAATATAAAAATACCCCAAAAATAAAAGTTCTCCAAATGCCCTGAAATTTAAATATGATATTGGTTGATATGCCACATTGAAAGCATGCACCGCCCACATATCTTATTGGTTGATATGCCACAAAAAACGAGAAGGGAGTTAATGTACGGTGCCTAAGTGTTTTGGGATTATTTGGTTTTCGTAAGGTGACTTACACACCTAGACGGAGGGAGTAGAGCACTTTACATATAAAGCCATATTGCACAGTTCCCAATGCCCCGCCAGGCTTTTCCGGCTCCTCAGGCTTAATCGGGAGGCGGTAGTTTAAATATGCTACTAGCTGATGAGGAAGCTGCAAGCGAGGTGCGGCTAGGGCGAGCACGCGAGCCATGGGATGTTGGGAAGGAAAACCCGTTCATGTGGCTAGGTTGTCCAGTGCACCCAGATTGTGGGGCTGCACGTCCGTTTGACTTCAAAACTCAAACTACCCGTGTAAAATATTGGCTCGCAGTGAAGTGTAGTAGTACTATTTTTTTTAAAAAGGTCGCCGTGCGTTCGGCCGGGATCAAACCCACAAAACGAGGTATACACTCCCGCGACCACTAGTAGTACTCGTTGGAGTACAACGCAACCTAGAATCGCCTTTTGTCACTAGTAGTACGTACATTGTTCCTTACAAGAAACCCCTATCATCTGCTGCTAGCTATAAGCCAGTGCCATGTCACCTACAACCCATCTTATAGCCAACATGTACAATAATAGATCAAAAGAGTGTACTATTTTTTTATTATGTGGCCCACTTCTCATTCTCACAAAGTGCCTAGGAGCACGTGCTAGAGCTGGCTCTTCACGAAGAGCCCGCTTACCTTCTCTCTCCTCTTCTCTTTCCTCCAACTAAGCAGAAATATACTAGTTTATTTCTTATAGCCCGCTGACTCATCTCTATTGTACTTGCTCTAATAATGCAAGAAACCACTAAAATGCCAAGAAACTACTACCACTTGCATACGTGGTAGACTTAAGATAAGACTACCTTATCAACCATTATACATGCTCTTACCAACAAAAATCTTCGAGTGACCTCCTATCTCCGGCCCGTCCACCTAGTCATCCTCGGCCATGGGACGCAGCTACCGCCGCCGGCAGAAGGCGAGGTCAAAACCGCCGGCGGTGCGGAGCCCATGTTGCGGCAGCCCGGATGCCAGCTCCGTCCGGCACTCGCGGCCGCTAGCTAGCCAAGACAGCTCCGTCCAACTGCTTGTCTGCAAGGTTTGCTAGCTAGATTGCCAGGGAGCGCGGCGGCTTGCTCATGCGCGCCGCGCTAAGGCCGGCCATCTGGCTTGAGCGAAGGCCAGCGCGGTGGCTTGCTCGCTCATGAGTCATGCTCGGGCCAGCCTGTCAACCCATGCGGAGGCCAGCGCGGTGCCCGGCCCGTCCGATGGAGCGGCGGCCAACTCGCTCATCACCGGCGCCACCGACGAACACACATTAGTACTGTTGGAAGTAATGTTCAGGAAAAATAATGATTTGAGGGGGAATAACAGGATAGAGGGTCAGATGTGGATCCCTCGTGTCAACGATCAAACAAAATGTGTTAGTTTAAGCTACCTCGTCAGCACGGACGTGTGGGCCAACCCTGTCATAAATGGGTTTAAACGAACCTAATCGGTAGGAGTACTAGGTAGTTTTTGGCGTGGATTAAGAAATTTTGGGTATGTTTTTGCTATTTTTTGTACAATAGATTCTTCCTAGGGTTGGTTGAAAGTGGTAGTTTTTTGTTAAATACTCTACATATTGTAAGTAGGAGTGAAAGTTAAGCTTTGGAAGCCAATAAGCAAGGCTAGTTACATAGTGCATATGTGTACATGATTGAAAGTAAATATCAACCATGAGTGACTAATATCTTGATGGAAAACTCGAAACTATGGAATACTAGAAAAAAATGCATGGTTGGAAATACTAGCAATGTTCATGTCCGTTGCAACGAATCATAATTAGAATAATACTTATTCACAAATTTGGTACAAAACACTCTAATTTTGATATACATATGTCACTAGAGATATATTATGTTTCAATTAGAATATACTCCTTGGGCTGTTTTTGTGAGGTCATGGAGGGATGTGGTTGGTTTTAAGATACTAATTATGGGTTTTTCTGCAAATTGGTAGACAAGTGGGATGTTGGTGAGAAAAGGCAACAACTTACCTCACAATCGTTAGATGTAGATCTAATGGTCAGAAACGACGGATGGCAGACACACCAGCATCACCAACTTAGTCTTGTGTAGGAGTACTAGCAAGATCCGTGCATTGCACGGAACATCAAGATGCATTTTTTTATAAAACACTTGTTGTGATTGACCCTTGCGGGAGTAAACCCATGTGTAAAAACTAATGATATCTCGAGAAATATGAGATAAGGTGAAGAGGAGTGGGGTGTGGTGGTGGTTGGTGGTCGGACTGAGCGGAAGCATGGGGATTGACGGCACCGGCAGCGGCCACCAGGCCAGTTTGTTCCAGAGGCTTCCTTTCTTAATTGCTCAACAATGAGGTTTGTTGGTGTAACGCCCCGAGACCGATGCGCCAGGTGTCTCCCAGTTATTCGCCGTCATTGCCATGTCATTCGCTTGCGTGTTGCATCTTGTCATGTCATCATGTGCATTCAATCATCATGTTTTCAAAACTTGCATTCGTCCGGGTTCCCCCAGTTCCGTCCGTTGTCCATTCTGAGCCCAGACACACTTGCACGCGCCCGCGACACGTCCGAAATAGTATTTTATAAGTGGCCGAAAAATGTTCTCGGAATGGGTTGAAAGTTGGCGTGCGGTCGTATTTTAGTGTAGGTAGACCGCGTGTCAAATTTCATCGCGTTTGGAGAACATTTGACGCCCCAACGGATAACTATAGCAACGATATAGTCGGTCTAACGTCGGACATTTTCGGTCTCCGGAAACAGTCGCCGGGCCTCTCTCTCTTCTCTTCTCTCAGCTCGAGCACTTCTGCACAGCCCACAAGTTCCAACCGACCCCTCATGTGCGTGTCCAAAACTTCCCCGGACCCGACCCAGACAGTTGTCACCGTTGGGTCCGGATAATCCTCAAACATCTACAAAACATCTCCGTTTTGTTAATTGGAATTCCTAACATATATTTTCTCGGCCGTCCGATTATAATCGTAGGGACGAGATAACCCCACCCTAATCCCTCCCTATATATATAGTATAACCCTAGACCCTAGCCAGACAAACTCCCTCCAATCCCGAGCGCGCCGCCGCCACTCTCTCCCTTGGGATCCTCCCAGATCCCCTTGTCGGTGTCAAAACCGGCGGATCTCGGGTAGGGGGTCCCGAACTGTGCGTCTAGGCCGGATGGTAACAGGAGGCAGGGGACACAATGTTTTACCCAGGTTCGGGCCCTCTTGATGGAGGTAAAACCCCATGTCCTGCTTGATTGATATTGATGATATGGGTAGTACAAGAGTAGATCTACCACGAGATCAGAGAGGCTAAACCCTAGAAGCTAGCCTATGGTATGATTGTATGTTGTCCTACGGACTAAAACCCTCCGGTTTATATAGACATCGGGAGGGGCTAGGGTTACACAAGGTCGGTTACAAAGGAGGAGATATGCATATCTGTATTGCCTAGCTTGTCTTCCACGCCAAGTAGAGTCCCACCCGGACATGAGACGAAGTCTTCAATCTTGTATCTTCATAGTCCAACAGTCCGGCCAAAGGATATAGTCCGGCCGTCGGATACCCCCTAATCCAGGACTCCCTCAGTAGCCCCCGAACTAGGCTTAAATGACGATGAGTCTGGTGCGCAGATTGTCTTCGGCATTGCAAGGCGGGTTCCTCTTTGAATTCCGTGTACCTGTTGAAATAGTGTCCGGCCTCTTGTGAATGTTGCTCTCCCTGGCTCCCACACCCAATAATGGCCACTTTACACGTGTCGAGCGAATGTGAAGAGCCAGGGTGTTTTTACATTTACCCCCCTAGCTGTGTGAATGAGCTGCCTATTAAGAAGACGAGGATTCAGATCCAAATCACACCATCCTCCCTTGGCGAGCCTTCATTGGAGCGCATCTGACAGAGATCCATTCCATCATGGCCGGTCGACGCAGCTCCTCCTCTCGCCTCCCTAGCCCCAAGCCTGGAGATTGGGAGAGATGTTCCGTCCTGCACAGCAAATTAGTGATGCTTCAGACCAAGGGATTTCTTCCCCAGCGTACATGGTCCGGATTCGAGCCGGGCTCGCCACCTATAATGGCGGAGAGCAAGCGGAGAGCCTTCCCAATCCCTCCAAGGGAGAGCGGGTATGCCTTGTCCCCTATTTGGTAAGAGGGCTCGGATTTCCAATTCATCCGTTTCTCCCAGGGCTCCTGGAGTTCTATGGCCTCCAGTTGCACAATCTTACGCCTGCCTCCATATTGCATATCGCGGGATTCATAGCCCTTTGCGAGCTGTTTTTGGGCTGTAAGGCTCATTTCGCGCTGTGGAAGAAGCTGTTCTGCCTTGTGCCCCATTCTCAGAAGGGGTCAATATATCAAGTGGGAGGAAACGAAGTGTGGCGCATTGCCGGGACCGGATATCTGTCCGGTACCCCAAAGAAGACGTCCGAAGACTGGCCTTCAGAATGGTTTTATATAGAAGACGTCCCCCTCCCGGATCCTATTCGAATCGGCCTTCCTGAGTTCGACAACGCTCCTTTGAAGAAGCGCCGGAGCTGGTGTCCATGGAGCTCCTGGAGGAAGATGACAGGGACGTTCTTTACCTGATGAGCTGGATAAGTTCATTAGCTCGATCCGGATTGACCATGATCGAAGTCATGGCCATATGTATTATGCGGGGGGTGCAACCGCTTTAGTATAGAGGCCACCCCATATGGGATTTCAACGGGGAGGATGACGCCACCCACTACGGCCGTAAAGGGCCGGGATCGGTTGCTGATCTAATAAAGATCTTATCCGCTTTGTACAAGGGAGAAGAGGAGGAATTCCTCCGTGTCAACCCGCAGGGCGGTTTTTCTATGTACAATCCTCTGAGCTGGGTAAGCGGAGACCTTTTCGCGCCCATCCGTTTCATATTCCCATAATTAAGTATTTAGTCTAGTAATTTCCACGCAGGAGCTGCGCCAGGCTGTAAGGGAGATAAACAACCCCCCTCCACAACCCGAGGACCCGGAAAGGTCCCTTGACCCGGCCTCCCAGGAGGATCCGGACATATCTGTGGAGCTGATTGATGGGGTATTTTACCAATTGAGTAACGACAACGCTTTGGTGGCCATTACGGCCGATTACCCTGGGCTACTTCCAGCCACATAGGTAACTGAGACCGAAGTCCCAGCACTTTGAAAAGGGATCCGTCCTTGCGTGTTTTTGATTGCCGTATAACAACCGTGTTTTGCAGGGGAGGTCCTCGAGGCGGAAGGCCGAGCTTGCGGCGACTAGCCAACAAGGGGTCGCGAGGCCAGGCAGGCTGAAAAGACCCGCAGTCCAGATTGAGACAGCGGCGCAGCGGTACAGCGCGCCGTCTTTATTCCAAGACATTATTCTCAGAGGCATATTAACGCCCATGCCTTCTTTTTAGGAAAAGCGCTCGCCGGACTATACCCGGAGAGGCTACTTATCGCGCCTCCACCAGCCAGGCTCCAAGGCCGGATTAGGAGGCGGGAACGAATACGAGGCGTGCGCCGGGCGCTCCTCCGACAGAGGATGCGGATAAACTGTCCGCCACCAATTCCGAGGTGGAAAGTGCCATGAACCACAGGCGTTGCCGGACTATTCTTCATGACGCTTGTTTCTCCCAAGAGGCATTGGATGCCTTCAACTCGGGAGATGCGTACCTCCGTGCTGCTCAAAATGGTCTAGCCAGAGCCACAGAGCAGTATGTAAAAGACATACGGGTGAGAAAATTTGGTGGTTATATATATCAGTAGCCCCTGAGACTTGAAACAGTTAGAATAACTGATTTAAGGATCATTTGTTATGCAGGTTCTTACAGAAAAGAATACCCAACTGTCCCAGGACCTGGAAGAGTGCAAAGCCCAACTTCAAGACGCATTGGCCGCGGCAGGGGATCCCAAAGAGACCCCCTCTGGTAATATATCCTTCGAATGATAAGTATCATATAGAATGCGGCGATTATGCAGATCTGACGATAAAATTGTAGATGACGCTGGAGTAAATCCGGATAAGCAACAACTCCTACGCCAGCTGAAGGCCGGTGAGAGCGTGCTTACGAGGGTAAGGCAGGAGAAGAATGATCTCCTAGATGCCAACACCAAGCTGGGCGTGGAACTAAAAGATGTGCGTGCCCAACTATCGGACTCCGTTAAGGAGAATCGGCGGCTTCGACGCGGCATATTTAGTAAGTGCTTGAACGAACTTTGAAAAAGAGTTCGGCGAGGAAGCTGGCTGACAGAGTTATGTTTGTAGGTATGCTAACAGGTCGTCCTGCCGAGGAAATGCCCGGTTCTACGGGTGACCTTCTTCCCGAGCTCTCACAACTGCACGAATGAGTTCGGCAGGTGATGCAAGGCGTCGCCCAGGCCTTGTGGCCATCCGTCTCCATGCCCGAAGGCCTTGGAGAGCTTGAAGAGAAGCTGAAGGGAGCGCGGCGACGCTTCCGATTATGGAAGATATCGGCCTGCCATCAGGGCGCCAGGGAAGCCTGGGCAATGGTGAAGACGCGGTACATGAAGGCTGACCCGAACCACATGGCCGAAGTCGGACCTGTGGGGCCCGATGGGAAGGAGATCCCTGTGAGCTTAGTGTACGGCCAAGTAGAATTGGCCGCAAAGTATTCCCAACAGGACTGTAGACTAGACGACCTATTGGATGGTATTGAAGAGGAATTCAACCAGTCAAATTGACTATGTAATTTAAAGTGACATGTATAATGCCTTCTAGCCGGATTGTAGATCGTTTGTCGTGGCGGACCTTTTCGCTTCAACCTCGGGACCCGATGGTCCGGAGTGTATCCGAATACCCTCTCAGTTATGTAAGAACCGGGGCATGCGTGGAGACCAGGCATAGGGGTCATTAGTGCTTTAACGGACAAGTGCCCAACTAGTTATGTTATATTACATGGTTAGTAAGAAACATCTTCCAGGGAGAATAGTTCCGTTAGGGGTTCCTTTCCCTGGGAGGCATGCCCTAAAGTGTATGTCCGGACTGCGAGAAGAGATGCAGAAAAAACCTCTGGGGGCGCATAAGTAAATAAGTGAAAAATCATCTTTAGTTGACCGACCGAATATTCCCTTAAGAACGCTAGCTTTCGGCTTCACCCAGTCTGAGGTACACATCCGGCTGACCCGGCAGTAACAATCGCAGAGGTGCTCACCTTATTCCCTAGCCGAATTAACGGGAACGTAGGGCATAAATACAAGAGCCAGGCAACCCAGCTTGGCCAAAACTTAAGTCATATCGATGCATATAATGGTGAATAAAAGGGTACATGCAGAAGGATAACACATGTGTTGGGCATAAAGCCCGTATGAATAAGCTTCTGTTAAAGAAGCCCCCAGGTATAATGAGCGCATATAGCGCGTCAGTTCCGTGCAAACAAGGCACGAATGTGCCCCTAAAGGCTGTGAGAGAAAAGAAAAAGGAGAAGGAGAAAAATATAAGACAGATAGTGTACAAAAAATGGACAGAGGAAGGAGACGAACACGGAGTATGGTAGTTTAGGCGTAGAATCTTCGAAGTCGGGCTGCGTTCCATGGGTTCGGTTCGAGTCGATTATCCGATGCATCCCGCAGATGGTACGCTCCACCAGTCAGGACCTGGTCAATGATGAAGGGACCTTCCCATTTGGGCTTGAGTTTGTCCTTTTTCTTATCCGGCAGGCGTAGAACTAACTCACCAATATTGTCAGTTTTGGCCCGTACTTCTCTGCTTTGGTATCTTCGAGACTACTGTTGATAGAATGCGGAACGGGCTTTTGCCACGTCACGCTCCTCCTCCAAGGCGTCCAAACTGTCCTGCCGATCGAGCTCGGCTTCTCTTTCCTCGTACATGCGCACTCGAGGTGAGTCATGAATAATGTCGCAGGGCAGAACCGCCTCTGCACCGTATACCATAAAGAATGGTGTGTATCCGGTAGTGCGATTCGGCGTGGTCCGCAGCCCCCAGAGTACGGAGTCGAGCTCCTCTACCCAATGCGTGTTAGATTCCTTAAGGGACCGCACTAATCTGGGTTTGATGCCGCTCATGATAAGACCATTTGCTCGCTCGACCTGACCGTTAGTTTGTGGGTGATAGACTGAAGCATAATTGTCGGTGTCAAAACCGGCGGATCTCGGGTAGGGGGTCCGGAACTGTGCGTCTAGGCCGGATGGTAACAGGAGGCAAGGAACATGATGTTTTACCCAGGTTCGGGCCCTCTTGATGGAGGTAAAACCCTACGTCCTGCTTGATTAATATTGATGATATCTATAGTACAAGAGTAGATCTACCATGAGATCAAGGAGGCTAAACCCTAGAAGCTAGCCTATGGTATGATTGTTGTATGATGAAGTTGTCCTACGGACTAAAACCCTCCGGTTTATATAGACACCGGAGAGGGTTAGGGTTACACAAAGTCGGTTACAATGGTAGGAGATCTAAATATCCGCATCGCCAAGCTTGCCTTCCACGCCAAGGAAAGTCCCATCCGGACACGGGACGAAGTCTTCAATCTTGTATCTTCATAGTCCTGGAGTCCGGCTGAAGGTATAGTCCGGCTACCCGAACACCCCCTAATCCAGGACTCCCTCAGTAGCCCCTGAACCAGGATTCAATGACGACGAGTCCGGCGCGTAGATTGTCTTCGGCATTGCAAGGCGGGTTCCTCCTCCAAATTCTTCATAAAAGTTTGTAAACACCAAGAGTAGTGTCCGGCTCTGCAAAATAAGTTTCCACGTATTGCCACAGAGAGAATAATATTAACACAAATCTAATCCACCGACGTATTCCGCAGTGTGACATCACACTACGGCCAAGCCTTTATTCGAATCGTTTTCACTTTTCCACCTCAGCGTGTTTTGCGAGGCGGTTTCCTTGGCACATCTTGTCAAAGCAGAGATCGTGTCCCCTTTATTTACGGGATTCTCATCAATACGGACGTGGGTAACCCAATCGTGCCCGTTAGCATGTCTTCTCGATTAAAGGCGAGCCCCAAACGGTTACGGGGAGGGCTCCTGGTATTCAACCTCTTATAAAGAGACCAAGGCCTTACTCCTTTTCTCCAATCTCAAAACAAGTTCGCCCGTCGCCTCGAGTTCCAACACCCCAGGCTGCAGATTCCAGGTGCTTCGGACCTTCGACAATGTCCGGTTCTGACCCTCAAGGCCGATGGATGCCCTCCTCCGTCACGGAGGAGGACGTGCTAAAGTTGAGAGAGGCTAAGTTCTTGACCGCCGAAATTCTGCATAGGTTGCCTGCTCAAAGGTAGGCTATTCCCAGTCCCCAGCCCGGTGAGAGCGTAGTGTTCATGTCTCACTTCGGGGGTTAGGCTTCCCGATGGATCCCTTCGTGAGGGGGCTGATGTTCTATTATGGGCTGGAATTTCATGACTTAGCTTCGGACACTACAGGAATCCAGTACTTTGCCGTCTGCCATGGCGGACGGCAAAGGCAGGGACGGCTGACGGCAAAGCACTTTGCCGTCCGCGGCGGATGGCAAACAGTGACGGCAAAGATAGGGTCAGCAAATAGGTCCTTTGTCGTTTGCTTTTTATGGCGGACGGCAAAGAGCCCTTTGCCTACAGCGGTTGACGGCAAAGAGGGGGGACAGCAAAATGTTGCACGTCCGCCAGCGTTACTCCGTTAAGCGGCTAACGGCGGCCTTTGCCGTCCGCCAGCGGACGGCAAATTTGAGCGCCTCTTTGCCGTCCGCCAGACGACGTCAGCTATACGTCAGCACCTGCTCTTTTTTGCCATCCGCCCGGCAGACGGCAAAGGCAAAGTCTTTGCCATCAGCTTGGCTTTGCCGTCCGCCACGGTAGGCAAATTGGCCAAATGGTCCATCCCCAGGAAGCACAGGTGGGCGCCATGTGCCCCCTTTGCCGTCTGCCACCGACGGCAAAGGGGTCTTTGCCGTCTGCCGCGGACGGCAAAGAGCCTGCACTGCCTCTTTTTTGTTCTGTTTTTCTTATATCCAACAATTATCACAACAAATATTTCACAGCACATATATATCCATCACATAAATATCCAGCACATATATATCCAACATAATAAATATCCAACACATATACATCCATCCATCCATACATAGTAGGTTGCACATAGTTCCATCGATCCATACATATTACAATATGCAAAGTTTCATCATAGCAAGCGAGCAGAATACAAGAAGTGCATCAAAGGAAAAAACAGGAAAAAGCAAGCAATCCATCATAGGAAGCTGGCTTCCGTGAAGTGAATGAAACCTGCAAAATGACAAATAAGAAAGTTAGAAAAAGAAGACTAGAAGAAGAATTAGACTAGAAGAAAAAGAATAGAAGAAGAAGAGTAGAAGAAGAAGTATATGCCATATATTAGCTAACTTAGGTGAAATGTATCGTTTATGAGCTAACCTAGGTGAAATGGGTATTTTATGAGCTATCCTAGGTGAAATTGATCATTTTGGAGCTAAGTTAGGTGAAATGGGTCGTTTATGAGCAAACCTAGGTGAAATGGGTCATTTATGAGCAAACCTAGGTGAAATGAGTCGTTTATGAGCAAACCTAGGTGAAATGGGTCGTTTATGAGCTAAGTTAGGTGAAATGAGTCGTTTATGAGCAAACCTAGGTGAAATGGGTCGTTCATGAGCTAACCTAGGTGAAATAGGTTGTTTATGAGCTAACCTAGGTGAAATGGGTCATTTATGAGCTAACCTAGGTCAAATGGGTCGTTTATGAGGTAACCTAGGTGAAATGGGTCGTTTATGAGCTAACCTAGGTGAAATTGATCATTTTGGAGCTAACTTAGTTGAAATGGGTCGTTTATGAGCTAACTAAGGTGAAATGCCACGTTTTTGAGCTAACTAAGGTAAAATGGGTCGTTTTTAGCTAACTTAGGTGAAATGGGTCATTTTGGAGCTAACCTAGGTGAAATGGGTCATTTTGGAGCTAATCTAGGTGAAATGGGTCATTTTAAAGCTAACGTAGGTAAAATGGATCATTTAGGAGCTAATCTATGTAAAATGGGTCATTTTAGAGCTAACTTGGATAAATTGGATCACTTGTAAGCTAACTAAGGTAAAATGAGTCATTTTAGAGCTAACTTAGGTAGAATGGATGGTTTATGAGGTCAGTAAGCTTATTAAGTCATTTTGGAGGAAAAGAAGCTAACTCTAGGTCATTATGGTAAGCATATTGGAGGAAATAAAGCTAAGTCTAGGTCTTTATGCATTTGTTAAGCAAAACACTAGAGAAACTTACCGTGATCACGGAGGTGTAGGAGCGGGCTGGCTCGCGCCGGTAGCTGGAGAAGGAGCGGGCTGGCTCGCGCCGGTAGCTGGAGAAGGATCGTGCGATGCGTTTCTGGAGTTAAGCTGCACCAAAGATCATTTCCAATGTCTCGTTAGCATTATGACACTCAAATGTTAAGACTAGCAAGTAATGTCCATTCAAATTAAACTCACCGTGCTCCCAGGAGCAATCACTGGCATCGGCGGAGCGGTCTGACCGGACTTCTCGCACACAGACTGCACATTTGGTTTTCACAACAGAGTCATACTAGTTAGTAATGAGACTCAAATGTTAAGACTAGCAAGTAATCTGCAGAAGAAACTTACCACAAGGAGCTCGTACATGGCCCTTGCCTGCATGTCATTCCGTGCCCTCTCCTGCTCCAACATCTTTGTCGTCTTCTCCTCCAACTCCCGCTGCCTCTCCGCCGCCTCCGCCAGAAGTTTCTCCGTTCTATCTCTCACACTCTGTATAGCATCCTGCAACACCACTCACATGACCATTTGTAATCATTGATGGAAGCGCACACAATGTAATGGAGAAAGATAGCTGAGTACGTATAACTAACCTTGAAGGCGAGTTGGACTGGCCGTTCACGAGGCCTTATCTCAGGAGCGGAGCTCGACTGGCATGCCTTGATCTCCGGGAGAGTGCTAGGACAACGGATAAGTCCATCTCCCATGGCTATGGAGCCATGGGACCTCCCGCCACCAGATATCATCAGCAGCTCTGTATCAATGGGACCCTGGCTCGGGTTAAAGTCCTCCCCTTTCCTCGCCTTCCCCTGATCTCTATATTGCATGAGCTTGTCGTGGGCGGAGATGTTGGTGAAGTTCTTTGGATCATCGAGGTCTGTGTCTCGTTAGCATATACCGAAGAACACTAACGGGGATTTTGGTCTGTGTCTTCTCACCCATCCCGTTGTCTACCACAATATACCTGGAAGACTTGCAAATGGGACAATAGTTCAAGTCCGCATAGTCAATCCTAAATAAGGCACATCCTTTCTCACAGGCATGTATCTTCTCATATGGCATCTTCAGTGCACGGAGGATTTTGTCCGACTGGTACAGGTTTGCAGGCATTACATGGCCTTTGGGTAGAAAGCGTCCAAATACTGTCATAATTGCGTCATAGCATTCTCTGCCCAAGTTGAACTGAGCCTTCAGAGCCATTACTTGTGAGATGGCATCCAACTGACAAAGCTCAGTGTGCTCGTGGAGCGGACGTTTTAAAGACTCCAACATTTCATTGAAGGCCTTTGCAGATTCCTCCATCTCCTCGTCCGAATCCCGAGCATCATCATAGTCTTGCACCATGTTTTCCATCCCGGTACCATGCTCGTCGGTGCGACGACAATCCACCTCAGCTCGGTCACGTTGGGCAGACTCACCATGAAATGTCCACACCGTATAATCAGGCGTAAAACCACTCTTCTGCAGGTGTTTGCCCATTTCAGCCTCTGTCTACTTTTCCCAATTGCCGCACCGGAAACAGGGGCACCAGGTTTTCTTTTGGCCATTTGCAAATGCGGCTTGCACAAACCCCTTGGTTTTTGTGAACCATTCAACGCTCCATTTGTTCTGACCAGTGTGACCGGTATACATCCACGTACGGTCACTCATCTTGACTTTCAGAGCTACTGGACACACAACAATTATATATGTAATTCACCATGTATATATTCATCAGTTGATCTACTTTGTCAATTTTATTACGTCCATGCAACCTACACTCTAATAGGTAATGATAGGTCCTAATCCCACCCATGTATGTGTAGATTGGGTTCATTTTCCCATGCTATGCTCCGGATCCGACGCAAAATTTCGGCAGCACCTCCCCGTTGTTCTCCTGATACATGTCTCTGCAATAAACAGAGAGGATGTGTACCCGGAGAACAACAAGGGAGGCACTGATGAAATTTATGCGTCGGATCCGGAGCAAAGCATATGGGAAAACGAACCCAATCTACACATACTCGGGCTATCCATGGATTGCGTTGGACAATTCGAAAGAATCAAGGTTATAAATATGCAAATGCATGCATATTTATAACTATGACGCTTTCGAACGGGAGACACATATTGGTTACGCATACTGATGATTCAACACACATATATAGCTAGCTATCAAGTTTCATCGGAATAGATCAAATAATTAATGGGGGAGGAGGACTTGTCATTTGTGCTCACCCACAAACGAAGGGGCAGAGCTCGTCAAACGCACGGCGAGGTCGTCGAACACCAAACCTCGCAGCGATGAAACAACTACACATTTAAAACTACACGATCAACACAATTATATATGATGTTTTTCATAACAAAATCGAAAAATATATGACCTAACTAATAATTCACAAATATATGACCCCGTCGGCCTCTGGAAGGCCAAAGAACACCTTTTCGGGAGGTGTCGGGGGTCGGGGTGTCCTGTCGGTGTCGGGGTGCCGTGTCGGGGTCGGGGTGTCGTGTCGATGTCGGGGTAGTGCCGTGTCGGTGTCGGGGTGTTGTTTCGGGGTCGGGGTGTGGTGTCGGGGTCTCGGGGTCGGGGTGTCGTGTCGGGGTGCCGGGTCGGGGTCTGGGTACCGTGTCGGGTCGGGTTTTTCCCCCTTTTTTCCTTTTCTTCTTCTTCCTCTTCTTCCTTTTCTTCCTTTTTTTCCTTCTTCTTCTTCTTCTTCTTCTTCTTCTTCTTCTTCTTCCTCCTTTCCTTTTTCCTCTTCTTCTTCTCCTCCTCTCCTCTTTTTTCTTCTTCTTCTTCTTCCTCTTCTTCTTTTTTCTTCTCCTCCTCCTCTTCTTCTTCTTCTTCTCCTTTCCTCTTTTTCTCTTCTTCTTCTTTCCTAAAACTAAACTAAACCTAAACCTAAAACTAAAAAAACAGAAAAAGGAAAAAAATAAATCTAAACCTAAAACTAAACTAAAACTAAACCTATAAACCTAAAACTAATCCTAAAACTAAAACTAAAGCTAAACTAAACATAAACCTAAAACTAAAAAAACAGAAAAAAGGAACAAAAGGAGGCAGAGAGTTCACCTGGGTGGAGGAGGAGGGGCGGGCGGCCTGGGGCGGCGGAGGAGGGGGGGGGCGGCGGCGGCGCGGGGCGTGGCGACGGGGCCGGGCCCGGCCGGGGCGGCGGGGCGCGGGGTGCCGGGGCGCCGGGGCGTGGCGGCGCCCAGACGGCAGGGCGGCGGGGGCGACGGGGCGGGGCGCCGGGGCGGCGGGCGGGGTGGTGGGCGACGGGGCGGGGGGGGCGCTGGGGCGGCGGCGGGGTGGTGGGGCGACGGGGGCGGCAGCGAGTAACTAGGGAGAGAAAGAGAGAGAGGGGCGGGGTGGGGCGCGGCTGTTAACGTTAGTGGGGCCCTCCCCCTTTGCCGCCCGCCCCCCTTTGCCGTCCACTAGCGGACGACAAAGAGGGGGGGGGCCGTTAGGTTTTTTTTAGTAGCTCGTCAGTGGGGCCCTCCCTCTTTGCCGTCCGCTAGCCGACGGCAAAGAATCTTTGCCGTCCGCTAGCCGACGGCAAAGAACTGGCTGATGGCAAATTAGGTCTTTGCCATCAGCCAGTTCTTTGCCGTCTGCTTTTTGGTAGCTGATGGCAAAGAGCTTCTTTGCCGTCCGCTAGCTGACGGCAAAGAGCTGGCAGATGGCAAAGTAGCTGATTCCAGTAGTGGGAGTCCATCCTCCACATTTCCTCATTCATCGTTGTGTGCGAAGCGTTCCTCCGTGTTACTCCTTACTTTGGATTATGGCTCAAGACTTTTGGAGTGGAGCCGAAGATGATCGAGGGACGGCACGCAGAGTGCGGAGGCGCTGTCATAAGTAAGAATGCTGATGCTCCATGGCCCGAGGGATCCTTTCAAGAGGAGCTCGGCTTGTGGCAACGAGAGTGGTTCTATATGACCGCTCCCAGGAGTACCAAGTGGGTGGCGCCTCCTGCCTTTCGCTCGGGTCCCCCACCACGGCTAGCGTCATGGGTCAACAAAGGATTAGATTGGGGGTTATCCAAAGACGTGCCCTTGTTGCAGGGCCGCATTAGGGATCTCTTAGAAAGAGACCTCAACCTAGTCAAGGTGACGCAGGTCATGCTGATTCGCCGAACACTGCCCGGCAAACGTCGCTCCCTTCGTCTGTGGGAGTTTAATCCGAAGGGACCACGAGCTCTCCAGCATTTTATGGGCGCAACGCCCGTGGAGATGTATAAAATGTTCTTCGGATCACAAGCAATGTGTCCGGATTTGACCGAGGACGCGGGTTTAAGCTGCAATCGCCCGGATACTCAAGTAAGTAACCTTGTGCCCGGACTCGCTATCCGTAAAATTGTCATAAATTCGCCCCTAAAAGAGCTGTCCTTTTAAACAGGAGTGGATAGAGAAGGCAAAGCTGATCAGGTGTCCGGCTCCCCTTCCTGAGACCAGGCCGGATCCCGTGCTAGTCAGGATGTTGAAGATCGTCCCTTTGGAGGGAAGTGAGGGGGAGGACAAGGAAACTATGGCCTCCTCGAAGGAGGCTGCTCCGAATGGAAGAACCGACAATTCCTCTCCTAAGGGGAAGAAGAGGGCCGCCTCTGACGACCCGGAGACCATGGCCTCAAAGCGGGGGAAAAAGTCCTCGTCAGAGGGTCCGACGCCGGGGAGATCCTCGGCCGAACTACGCCCTCAAAGGGATCAGCCCTCCAGCGAGCCGTAAGTAGAGAAAGATTTTCCTTTAGAGGGATGAGAGAAATCCTTGCTTTTTATCTGAGAAGATTAACCAAAATTTTACTTTGTAGCTCGGACCTCAGCCCTTCTCAGCAGAGCTTGTCTTCAGGGGATCTTCTTCCGAAGATGATGGAGAGTGGAACGCCTCCCCCTGCTGTACCGCCTGGCGAGGCGGGCGACCCTGAGGTGTCGTCGCGGAGGGTTTCTCCGAATCCGGCAGGGGTGGAAGGTAGCCATATGTCCCCCCAAGGTTCTCCGCGTCCGGCCTTCGATGGAGGTCATAGGACGAGTCCGACACCGTCCGATGCGCGGTCGGAGGAGCTGATGATTCTACTGGGGCGAGCTTCTATCTCAGAGGAGCACCGTGCATTGATGGGTACGGTGATTGGAAGGATTTCGTCCGCGGAAAATGGATTGCATGAGGCTGTCAGAAGTTTGCTGACGGGTTTTGAGGTACGTTTGATAATGTACTTCGTTGTCAGTTGCGCATAAACAAGATGCGCCCTGTGTAGATAGTAGCCCCTGAGACTCTATGCGTTGTCAAAATTGACGGCGCGCAGAGGATCATAATCCCAGGTCTAAAATGTTGCCTTTGCATACAGGTGGCGAAGTGTCCGGAATCGAGCCGAACTGATGATTTTGCCGAACTAAAGCGGCAACTTGACGTGGTAGATGCCGACATCGCGCTCGTCAACGAGCGGCTTGATGAGGCTCAAGGTATGCAATTCCTCGGGCGGCATCAGGTAAGAGAAGCTTTATGTCAGTATCTTACAATGTGTGTGCTTGACGCAGATGGTGCGGCCGCCATGGAGAGTCTTCGGGCGGAACTTTCCCGAGCTAAGGAACAAGCCAGGAAAAGTGATGCGGCTGCCGAGAAGGCCCTTGAAGAGCTGAGAGCCGAACAGGCTGCTCACTGCCGAAGCAAGAAGGAGATGGCCGTGATGGCCGTGAAGTTAAAAAGTGCTGCTGACCGTTGCAAGTTTCTTGAGAAAGAAGACCGGGCGAGACAGACGGACTTAGAGAAGGCCGTTGCTGATGCCAAGGACGCTCGCTCTGTGATGAGAGCTACGAAGGAGGAGCTGCGTCAGGCCGGACAGATTGTGGCTGGAAAGCCCTTTATGCTGCAGAGGAAGTTTTGCGATCCGAAGTTTGCTCCGTTGGACCGGATGTGGAGTGCGGAGGACGCCTATCTGGATTTGGCAGCGAGTGCTGCTGATGCGACCGAATACTTTCGAGATCAAGAAGATCGCGAAGTGGAAAGGCTTTTCTGGTCGCAGTTCCAGAATCCAGAGCGTCCACTGGCAGTGGACGATCGTCTGGCTCAATGGGCCGAACTGAATAGATTGTCCGGACTCGCCATGAAGTACGTCATGGGTCATCTGTGGCCGGGGAGATCGGAGCCGAAGAGTTATTTCAGCTTGGTGCAGCAATTCCTTGACGCGGTGCCACGTATCAATGCGATCAAGAGGTCAGCATGCATAGAGGGCGCACGGATGGCTCTTTCCCATGTCAAGACATACTGGGCAGAGATGGAGACCACCGTTGTTGCATCCCGAGATTTGGACAAAAGCCGAGTACCCTCTGAGCACTATTTTTAGGAAGTCCTTGAAGGCGCTCGTGTAATAGAGACGCAGTGCTCGAAGGATGCTATGTTCTGATAGCATATGTAATTATAAAGCAATATTTTGATGAATTGTAGTAGCCTTTTATACTTGTGCCTTAAAGTATTTGGAACACCTCCTGTGCGGCCGTTTTAAGATATATATACAAAATCGGAAAGATTGCAGTCGTTGGCTTCAGCCCCCACGCACATAGTGCGGGGGTGCTCGCAGAAGGCGCATTTTCACACTTAATCCAACGTCTTGGTCCTACAAAGGAGGTGATAGCGCAATGAGCTAGGCAACCGGACTATAATGCTTTAACACTTTCACTTAGCCATAGGAGCTTGACAATGGGACTATTTAGGTAGCCCCTGGTGGCGATTGTGCTCGCCCGAATTCGGGGCGCGTATGTGCCTGGCCAGGAAACGGCCCTTCGTTAATGCGGAGGAATCCTACAAATTCCGGAGAGTCATCGAGTGGTTGACCAGTCTCACGCCATATCATGACAGTCGGTTTTCGGCTTTCTCTACTGAGGTGCTCGCCTGGCCGAACCAGGGCACAATCGCAGTAGTTCTCCTGGTGCTGCCTTAGCCGATAGAGCGAAACGTAAGGTGGCCGAACGTAGGAGCCGGGCAACCCAACATTTGACCAAAATCATGACTCGGAGCTGATGCATATAAGGCCAAACTCGCGACGCCGAACACTCCCTAAGGTATTCGGTCTTTATGAGAGCGGGCGAGGTAACGCTCTGAGTTACAAGCCCCTAGTGTCCAGGTACGCGCAAGAATTCTGACGTGGCCACATGCCAAGACGCCAGCCTCCTCCTTGGTCATAGAACCAGGGGATGTGTATCAACAAGAGACAGTAAAAAAGGTTTACGCAGGGTCTTAATCTGAAAAGAATCCTTGGAATGGGTCCCTACTGCACGTCTGTGCCTGTGTCTCCGTTGTGCCGTATCCTGGACGGGCGCAGCACGACGTTCATCTGTAAAAAGAGAGCAACTAAGTTGAAAAAGGGGCGTGCCGAACAAAAGTTATATGAAATAAACAAAGTGTAAAGTAAAATATGAAAAATTGAGCTTTATTGTCTCTTATTTTATACGTGTGAAGCCCCTAGTGCAGGGGTATATGGCCACTAAGCCTTTATCAACGATACTTTTGTGCCGGACTCGTCTATCCGTGTCCGTGGTCTTAATGACCTGTTCCGATGTTCTGGCTGGTGAAGCCATTGTATTGTGGGGCTGTTAAAGCGGCCGCACAATCCTCCGCTTGGGGGAGGTGTTCTCACTGCTTCCCCTTTAAGGAGATGATGTCGCGTGGACCGGGCATCTTAAGCGTAAGAGATGCATAATGCGGTATTGCGTTAAAGCGGGCGAAAGCTTCGCGTCCCAGTAGTGCTTGATAGCGACTTGAGAATGGGACGATGCGGAAAGTTAGCTTTTCGCGACGGAAGTTATCGGCAGAGCCGAAAATAACCTCGAGCCAGAGAAAACCCATGCAATGGGTGTCCGGACCTGGCGTTACTCCTTGAAAGGAGGTTTTGCTGTGGCGAATTCTTTTTGGGTCGATCCCCATGTGGCGGATTGAGTCCTGATATATCAGGTTGAGTCCGCTGCCACCGTCCATAAGGACATTTGAAAACTGGAGTCCGCCAATTATTGGATCGAGTACCAGGGCAGTCCAGCCTGGGTTCCTGACACTTCTAGAATAATCCAGATGATCGAAGATGATTGGTTTTGACAACCAGTGGCGGGATTCCTTTGGGATAGGCCGTGGGGCGCGTACCTTTATGGGCGCCGCACGTTTTGTTATGTGGAGTAAGTTTACTGTTTTTACTTCTTGTGGGAAATTCTTTTGTTTCCTGGTACTCTGCTTTTGGGGTTCGTCCTCGTCTTCGCTTGGTGTGTCGAGCCCCTTGTGTTCGGCGTTGAGTCTGCCGGATTGTTTGAAAACCCAACAATCTCTGTGGGTATGGTTAGCAGGCTTTCCGGGAGTGCTGTGTATTTGACATATCCTATCCAAGATTTTGTTTAGGTTGGATAGGTCGTCCCTGTTATCTTGGAGGGGCGGCTTTTTCTGATTCTGTCGTGAGCTTTTGAATCCGGCGTTGACTGCCGTGCTCTTCGGACTTTTTTCCTTAGTCCGGCGACGGTCCTTATTGCATCGCGGTTTTCCGTTTCCCTCCCTAGTTTCGGATGTACTTGGGTCACTGGTGCTGCATCTTGCCAACCAGCTGTCCTCTCCTGCGCAAAAGCGGGTCATGAGGCTTGTTAGTGCGGCCATTGTTCTTGGCTTTTCTTGGCCGAGGTGTCTGGCGAGCCATTCGTCTCGGACATTATGCCTGAAAACTACTAAGGCTTCAGCGTCCGGACAGTCGACTATCTGATTCTTTTTAGTAAGAAATCTGTTCCAGAATTGCCGAGCTGACTCTCCGGGCTGTTGAGTTATGTGACTAAGATCGCCTGCATCCGGAGGGCGGACATAGGTCCCTTGAAAATTTGCTCGGAAAGCGTCCTCGAGCTCTTCCCAACTTCCGATTGTGTTTTCAGGAAGGCTTTTGAGCCAATGCCGGGCTGGCCCTTGAAGCTCGAGGGGTAAGTATTTTATGGCGTGGAGGTCATCTCCTCTAGCCATATGTATGTGGAGGATATAATCCTCGATCCAGACTCCAGGGTCTGTTGTTCCATCATATGCCTCTATGTTTACGGGTTTGAATCCCGCTAGAAATTCATAATCCAGGACCTCATCGGTGAAACATAGGGGGTGTGCGGCACCCCTGTATTTGGGTGTGCCGGATTCTGATAATGGCTTTATTGCATTGCTTACGAGAGCTTGCTTTCTTGGCCCGTAAATGGACCTGGCTGGGCCATGATGCGAATCCTTAAGTGGGTCGCATGCCGGCTTAAGTGCGGCGCTGCTTGCCGCTTTATGCTGGCCATGGGGTCGTCTATGCGACCGTGTGGCTTTCTCACTTTTGGAATGCGAGGGCTCTAAGGCCTCCTCGTCGAATTCAGGCAGTAGCTTTCTCTTCGGATAGCTTTTAGTGCGGCGACTGTCGCCGTATTTGTCTGCGGTATTGATTACTTTACTCCATCTGATCCTGAGTGCATCTTCCGCAGTTTTTAGCTTCCGCTTCTGCTTTTTCAGGCTGCGTGCGGTTGCAACGAGCCGTTTGTGGAGGTTCTTCTGCTTCGTGGGCTTGTCCGGCGTAGGGTCGTCCGGAATGCCATTTTCGCCGGGGGAGGGATGTTCGGTTTCTCTATCCGGGTTGTCCTGTTGGGACGGTTGCTCTAAGGCATGCTCGTCGTCTACCGGCTCATCCTGCTCTATGGCTGGGTCTTTATCGAGGCGGGGCTTGGGTCGGCGTTTACGCCGACGCTTTGATTGTTTTTCGAGAGATCGATCCTTCTTTCCATCCCCGTTTTCCTCGTTGTTGCTTCCTTTAGGGGTATCCACCATGTACACATCGTGAGATGAGGTGGCTGTCCAATGCCCTATAGGCGTTGGTTCTTGGTTGTCTCCTGCATCGTCGTCCATACCGTCGATGTCTTCGGAGTCGAAGTCGAGCATGTCGGTTAAGTCGTCGACAGTGGCTACGAAGTGGGTGGTGGGTGGGTTTTGAATTTATTCATCATCCGAATCCCATCCTTGCTGACCGTAGTCCGGCCAGGGCTCTCCTGTTAAAGAGAGAGACTTTAGCGAATTCAGGATGTCGCCGAAGGGCGAGTGCTGAAAGATGTATGTGGCGGTGAACTCCATTATCGGCGCCCAATCGGATTCGATCGGAAGGGGCACGGGGGGCTCGGAGTTCAGAAAGGAATCCGGCTCCTCAGAGTCACAGGCCATGCGGAGTGCGGGGCTGGAGTTCGGCTCGATCGCCTCTGAGATCGCAGCCCCTGAGGCAGCGTCCAACTGCTGATCCTCGATCGGCGCAGTAGGCTTCGAATCAACGGTCGGAACCGATGCGTGTGCGGCCTCCAAGGCGCTGTTCGGCGGCAGAGCTATATCATGCCCATTGAGACAGTGCGGCTCGCTTGGCTGTGGCTCGAACCCGTCAAAGATCAAGTCCCCGCGGATGTCAGCCGTGTAGTTTAGGCTTCCAAACCTGACCTGATGGCCAGGGGCGTAGCTTTCGATCTGCTCAAGGTGGCCAAGCGACTTGGCCCGCAGTGCGAAGCCGCCGAAGACGAAGATCTGTCCGGGGAGAAAAGTCTCACCCTGGACTGCATCATTGTTGATGATCGAAGGAGCCATCAGGCCTAAAGGCGACGACACAGAGGAACTCTCAATGAAAGCACCAATGTCGGTGTCAAAACCGGCGGATCTCGGGTAGGGGGTCCCGAACTGTGCGTCTAGGCCGGATGGTAACAGGAGGCAAGGAACACGATGTTTTACCCAGGTTCGGGCCCTCTTGATGGAGGTAAAACCCTACGTCCTGCTTGATTAATATTGATGATATGGATAGTACAAGAGTAGATCTACCACGAGATCAAGGAGGCTAAACCCTAGAAGCTAGCCTATGGTATGATTGTTGTATGATGAAGTTGTCCTACGGACTAAATCCTCCGGTTTATATAGACACCGGAGAGGGTTAGGGTTACACAAAGTCGGTTACAATGGTAGGAGATCTAAATATCTGCATCGCCAAGCTTGCCTTCCACGCCAAGGAAAGTCCCATCCGGACACGGGACGAAGTCTTCAATCTTGTATCTTCATAGTCCTGGAGTCCGGCTGAAGGTATAGTCCGGCTACCCGAACACCCCCTAATCCAGGACTCCCTCAATAATCAAGATTGATGCCCATGTTTTTGCACCAGAGTTTTACCTCGTCGGCCGTAAAGTTCGTGCCATTATCAGTGATGATGCTGTGGGGGACGCCGTAACGGTGTCGACCCCGGATATGAAGTCTATCACCGGTCCGGATTCGGCCGTCTTAACAGGCTTGGCTTCTATCCATTTGGTGAACTTATCCACCATGACCAGTAAGTATTTTTGCTTGTGGGTTCCTCCTTTAAGGGGTCCAACCATGTCAAGCCCCCAGACCGTGAAGGGCCAGGTGATGGGTATAGTTTGGAGGGCGGTGGGTGGCATATGGCTTTGGTTAGCAAAAAGCTGGCAACCAACGCATCGTTGGACTAAGTCCTGAGCGTCTGCCCGGGCCGTCGGCCAATAGAAGCCTGTACGGAAGGCCTTGCTTACAAGGGCCCGGGCCGCCGCGTGGTGACCGCCGAGTCTGGCATGAATTTCAGCCAGAAGATTTCGCCCTTCCTCTTCGGAGATGCACCTTTGAAGGACTCCGGTGGTGCTTTTCTTATAAAGCTCTCCCTCATGCACTTTATAGGCTTTAGATCGCCGCACTATGCAGCATGCCTCGTTTTGGTCCGTGGGAAGTTCCTGCTTAGTTAGGTAGGGTAGGAATGGTTCTGTCCATGGGGCGATGACTGCCATTATTACGTGGGCTGAAGATGTTATTTCGTTGGCAGAGCCTCCAATTATGTCAGAATATTCGGTGTCGGGCAGTGCGGTTGGGTCCGAGCTGTTATTTCTGGGTTCCCCTTCCCATACCATGGATGGCTTGAATAGCCTCTCCAAGAAGATGTTGGGAGGGACGGCATCGCATTTTGCGCCGATGCGTGCCAGGACGTCTGCTGCATGATTGTTTTCCCGGGCTATATGGTGAAATTCGAGCCCCTCGAACCGAGCTGACATTTTTAGGATGGCATTGCGATAAGCTGCCATTTTCGGATCCTTGGCATCAAAGTCTCCATTTATTTGGGATATCGTGAGGTTCGAATCCCGGCGCACCTCTAGGCGTTGAATGCCCATGGATACTGCCATCCGGAGACCATGTAGAAGGACCTCATATTCGGCTGCGTTGTTGGAGTCCGCATACATTATCTGTAGTACGTATTGAACTGTATCTCCTGTTGGGGACGTCAAAACGATGCCAGCCCCCAGACCAGCCAACATTTTGGAGCCGTCGAAGTGCATTATCCAGTTTGAATATGTGCCGTACTCTTTAGGGAGTTCGGCTTCCGTCCATTTGGCGATGAAGTCGGCCAAAACTTGTGACTTAATAGCTCGCCATGGCTTATAAGTTATGTCGAACCGGAGGAGCTCAATGGTCCATTTGGCAATCCGGCCCGTCGCGTCACGGTTGTTTATAATATCGTTAAGTGGTACTTCCGAGGCTACCGTTATCGAACACTCTTGAAAGTAGTGTCGCAGCTTCTGGGATGCCATAAATACCGCGTACGCTATCTTTTGATAATGCGGATACCGTAACTTGCATGGAGTAAGGACAGTGGACACATAGTAAACCGGTTTTTGAAGGGGGAATTTGTGTCCGTCCGTTTCTCGTTCGACGATGAGCACTGCGCTTACTACTTGATGAGTTGTCGCAATGTATAATAACATCGGTTCGCCAATGTTTGGCGCGGCCAGGACTGGGTTAGTTTCCAATATGGCTTTTATTTCGTTGAGTCCGGCCGTGGCGGCATCCGTCCACTCGAAGTGTTCAGTGCGCCGGAGGAGGCGATAAAGGGGTAATGCCTTTTCTCCCAAGCGGGAGATAAAGCGGCTAAGAGCCGCTACGCATCCGGTCAATTTTTGTATTTGTTTGAGGTCCTTTGGGATGTCCAATTGTGACAGAGCTTGGATCTTGGCTGGATTTGCCTCAATTCCTCTACCGGATACAATGAAGCCCAAGAGCTTTCCGGCTGGTATGCCAAAAATGCATTTTTCCGGGTTGAGCTTGATGTCATATGTTCGGAGGTTGTCGAATGTGAGCCTCAAGTCATCTACTAGAGATTTGGCATGCTTGATTTTGATGACCACGTCATCTACGTATGCCTCCACTGTTTTGCCGATCTGGTTTGCCAGACATGTCTGAATCATGCGTTGATATGTTGCGCCGGCGTTTTTGAGCCCGAAGGGCATTGTGTTGAAGCAGAATGGGCTGTATCGTGTGATGAATGCCGTTGCGGCTTGGTCTGGCTCTGCCATTTTAATTTGATGGTAGCCGGAGTATGCGTCGAGGAAACACAATGAATCGTGTCCTATGGTAGCATCGATGATTTGATCGATGCGGGGGAGGGGGAAGGGATCCTTTGGGTAGGCCTTGTTAAGGTCCTTAAAATTGACGCACAAGCGCCAGGATTTGTCCTTCTTTGGTACCATCACCAGGTTTGCTAGCCAGTCCGGATGTTTTATGTCTCTGATAAATCCGGCCTCCAATAGCTTGGCTAGTTCCTCTCCATGGCTTATCTCTTAGGTTCGGAGAAACGCCGAAGAGCCTGCTTGACTGGCTTGAATCCTTTTAGGATATTTAGGCTGTGCTCGGCCAGCCTGCGTGGGATTCCTGGCATGTTTGAAGGGTGCCAGGCGAAAATATCCCAGTTCTCGCGTAGGAACTCTCGTAGTGCGGCGTCGACATCAGGGTTTAATTGTGCCCCGATGGAAGCTGTTTTTGTATGGTCCGTTGGATGGACTTGGAATTTGACTATTTCGTCTGCTGGTTTAAAGGAGGTGGACTTGGATCTTTTATCGAGTATCACGTCGTCCCTATTCACCGTGAAGCGCAGCGCAGTCAGTTCCTCGGCCGCTAGGGCTTCGGATAGTGCCTCGAGGGCCAGTGCGGCTGTCTTATTTTCGAAGCGAAGTGCTATGCCCGGATCACTAGCAAGAGTGATGATTCCGTTGGGCCCAGGCATTTTGAGCTTCATGTACCCGTAATGGGGTATGGCTTGGAAGATTGTAAACGCCTCCCGCCCTAATAGAGCGTGGTATCCGGTGCTGAACGGGGCCACTTGGAATGTAATTTCTTCGGACCTGTAATTATCCGGCGTGCCAAATACCACATCCAGTGTGATTTTCCCAGCACAGCGTGCTTCCCACAGGGGATGATTCCTCTAAAGGTTGTGCTACTTTGCTCAATGCGGCTCGAGTGTATTTCCATCTTTTGAAGAGTTTCCTCATAGATGAGGTTTAATCCACTGCCGCCGTCCATGAGTACCTTGGTGAGTCGAAAGCCGTCCACGATTGGACTGAGGACCAGTGCGGCTGGCGCTCGGGCTGTTCTGAATTTAGGTTCATCATTGGCATTGTAGGTAATAGCCGTGTCACTCCAAGGATTTATTGCTGCTACGTGGCAGATTTCGGTCATGCTGCGGAGTGTTCGCTTGTGTCTATTATTTGACGCGAAGGTCTCAAAGACCATTAACACCGTATTGTTGTCCAAGGGATGGTGCTCTGTGGTATTTGGGAGGAGTAGATCCTCAGCACTTTTGGCCACCTGTCGGAGTATCCAACATGCTCTAAGGTTGTGCGTTGGTATTGCATCTGCTGTACTATGAATTTCGCAGGGTCCGTTGAGCCTTACCTCCAGTACGGTTCCTTGCCCCGTAGAGGGCTTTTGCTTTTTTGTAGTTAACCCTGGTGTATTGTGATAATGCACCCTTTTATTTCGGACTGGGTGTGTGTTCAGGGCCGGATTATCCCAAAAGTTTGTTTCGGTTTTCCAGGCACTTTCCATCGCACAGTACTTTCGTACTATGGATGCCAAGTCAGCGAAGCGTGTTATCTCACGGCGATTTATAGCGTTAAGGATTCCCTTGTCCGTGCAATTATTGCGGAAAAATAAGATTGCGTCTTCCTCGCAACAGTCCTTAACCCTGTTCATCGCAAGGAGGAATTTGGCCCAGTAGTGATGTACTGTTTCCTGGGGCTCTTGCCTAATTTGGGATAGATCGCTTATGTTTGGGTGGGTGGGCGGAATTGAATCCGAATCCTCACCTAATCTAGGACTCAGGGGCCAAGGAGTTTCCGAACTCAGAAGTTTGGATTCTTGGATGTTTTCCAATAAATCTAGCCCGCTGCCTGATTCTAGGTTCAGGTCTTGAGTGACGTCCTCCCCTCCGTGGGTATCCGGCTTGGAGGGATCGGGAATCTGGACATAGCTAGTCCTTAAGATAGATGAAGGGTTGCCGCATTGTTCCTCCACCATTGCAACGTGATGGGTGACCCGGGGAGAGTTGATCTCTCTTAGATCGGGTTTAGGCCCAATTTGATCGTAGTCTGTAGTGACTCCCAGGGCGGCGATGCGATCCAAGATCTCGTTTAGGGAAGAGAGCTCCATTGGATCTAACTGCTCGGCGAGTTCTGAGTTGACGTGAAGATTGCTTTCGATGACCCGAGAAGTCATCGTCGGCGCAGCGGCCAAACATGCGGTCATAAGAAAACCACCTTGCCAGAGAGTTTGGCCGACAGCCAAAGCTCCCTTAGCAACAGTGCCGTCTTTAAAGACGGGATGAGGCATCCTTCCTGATGGCAACGACACAGCGGAACTCTCAATGAAAGCACCAATGTTGGTGTCAAAACCGGCGGATCTCGGGTAGGGGGTCCCGAACTGTGCGTCTAGGCCGGATGGTAACAGGAGGCAGGGGACACAATGTTTTACCCAGGTTCGGCCCTCTTGATAAAACCCTACGTCCCGCTTGATTGATATTGATGATATGGGTAGTACAAGAGTAGATCTACCACGAGATCAGAGAGGCTAAACCCTAGAAGCTAGCCTATGGTATGATTGTATGTTGTCCTATGGACTAAAACCCTCCGGTTTATGTAGACACCGGGAGGGGCTAGGGTTACACAAGGTAGGTTACAAAGGAGGAGATATGCATATTCGTATTGCCTAGCTTGTCTTCCACACCAAGTAGAGTCCCACCCGGACACGAGACAAAGTCTTCAATCTTGTATCTTCATAGTCCAACAGTCCGGCCAAAGGATATAGTCCGGCTGTCCGGATACCCCCTAATTCAGGACTCCCTCACCCCTCCTCTCCAACCCACGCACAACTAGCCACCTCAACAGATCCACCACCCATCCACCCATTTGGAGCCATCCGATCGAAATCCAATGGCTCCCGAGGCTTGAGCTCCTCCAACCTCGCGACCCCGCTGCCCCGGCGAACCTCGCCATCGGCAACCACCACCAGCAGATAAGCCTGCGCCGCCCTTTCCTTTCCTGCTTCTCTCTTCTCCCTCTCACTTCTCTCGATGGTTTTCTTTTTTCGTCAGAGAACCATCAGCCGAAGCCGTCCCTGTCGCCCGAGCTCCTCCCTACACAGTGTGCGCCCGCGCGACCCCGTCGCTGGCGACCCGTCTCCAGCCGCCGTGGAGCCGCTCAGCGCCCGCGCCTCGCCATCTTGCTGCTGCCCGCACCATCGGAGGTCCGCCGGACCCGTGACCAGGTCACTGCCGAGCCTCCTCGTGACCAAGAACAAAATCCCATGACCGCCCGCGCCATCTGTCGTTCTTCTTCGGCAGCTGCGCCGGCGAGCGCCCCGCCGAATCCACTCTCTTCCTCGTCTCATCGCTGCCGAACCGCAGGTTCTCCTCAGGCCGTCGCGCCCCTGCCATGTCCCCGCGGTCCCTCTTCTTCCCTTGTTTCCCCTCTAAACTTCTCTGTCTTTTTTCTTCAGACAACAGCAGCTTCCATGGTTGTGTAGCTCGCCGCTGGCCTCCACAAGCCGAGCACCACCGGATCTGGAGGATCCGGGCCTCCCGCGCTTTCCCGTGTCCGTCCCCTCCCTCTCCGCTTCGTCGGAGTCCCTCGCGAGCCAGCATCGCGAGCTCCAGCGCCGCGGCTCCTCTGTGTTTCTGTCGAACAGAGGCGACACCCATAGCCTCCCCGCCTCGCGCATCTGGACCAGCCAGCGCCAAGTCAGCCCAGTCAGCGCTCCGCTAGACGCGCGTGTCTCTACCACCACCTTAGTAGATGGGCCGAGGCCCATGCTGAGGCCACCCCAACGTTTTTTTCTTTTTTTCCTCTGTTGGGATTCCTATCCAGTTCCGGCCGCTTATGTTTTTTCAGCATCTGCGATTTTAGCTATTATCCAGAGTTGGCAGTTTTACAAAAAACCCCCTGTGGTTCATGCATATCATATCTCTCAAACTATGCATCATATGTAAAAACTTAATATATGAAACTTGCTTAGAATTTTGTCTAGATTCATAATATCCAACTTTCATCCATGTTTAAAATGCTATTTGTTTAAAATTGTTTAAATAACTTGTTAAAATGATTTATTTCATAACTAATTAACCATAGCTCGGATTTTAATAATCTTTATATGTAAATGGGGTAGAAAAATGCCTAGTTTAACATGGTGGCATCACTTTGCATGTTTAAAAACTCTAAAATATGGTTTAGGGCAGAACAGTACCAAACCTTAAAATTTGCACATGAGGAGTTTCTGGACTTGTTGCTTGGTGTTCCGGCCTCATTTAAACTTGCCTAGATAGGTAGTTTTCATTTTCTTCACCTCTTCCATGTTAATTAACATTTAATATTGTTGGGTACATAAACGAGATCGAACTAAATAACTTGTTGTGGTGTTTCGTCAATATGCGACTCATTGCATATTGAGCTCCACTTAACTTGTAGTTTTGCTTGTGCACTTTGCCAAGCCATGAATCATTAAACCGGACATGCATCATACTTGGTTGTGCATCATGCCATGATTATGTGATGGTTGTTTACTATGTTGTTTGCTTCTTTCTGGGTTAATTCTCGCGTTAGCTTCGGTTTCGTTCCGAAGTTGTGATGATTCGTTCAACTTCGTCCGTTTGTCTTCTTCATGGACTCGTTCTTCTTCCTTGAGGGATTTCAGGCAAGATGACCATACCCTCGAAATCACTTCTATCTTTGCTTGCTAGTTGCTCGCTCTATTGCTATGCCTATGCTACGATACCTACCACTTGCTTTATCATGCCTCCCATATTGCGATGTCAAGCCTCTAACCCTCCTTTCCTAGCAAACCGTTGATTGGCTATGTTACCGCTTAGCTCAGCCCCTCTTATAGCGTTGCTAGTTGCAGTTGAAGATGGAGTTTGTTCCATGTTGGAACATGGTTATTGTTGGGATATCACAATATCTCTTATTTTAATTAATGCATCTATATACTTGGTAAAGGGTGGAAGGCTCGGCCTTATGCCTGGTGTTTTGTTCCACTCTTGCCGCCCTAGTTTCCGTCATACCAGTGTTATGTTCCTTGATTTTGCGTTCCTTACGCGGTTGGGTTATAATGGGAACCCCTTGACAGTTCGCCTTGAATAAAACTCCTCCAGCAAGGCGCAATCTTGGTTTTACGATTTGCCACCTAGCCTTTTTTCCCTTGGGTTTACGGAGCCCGAGGGTCATCTTTATTTTAACCCCCCCGGGCCAGTGCTCCTCTGAGTGTTGGTCCAAACTAGAGTCCTTTGCAGCGCCCCCTCGGGGAAACTCGAGGTTTGGTTTTAGCTGTACGGAGCGCTCATCTGGTGTGCCCTGAGAACGAGATATGTGCAGCTCCTATCGGGATTTGTCGGCACAGCGGGTGGTCTTGCTGGTCTTGTTTTACCATTGTCGAGATGTCTTGTAACCGGGATTCCGAGTCTGATCGGGTATTCCCGAGAAAAGGAATATCCTTCGTTGACCGTGAGAGCTTGTGATGGGCTAAGTTGGGACACCCCTGCAGGGTTTTGAACTTTCGAAAGCCGTGCCCGCGGTTATGGGCAGATGGGAATTTGTTAATATCTGGTTGTAGAAAACCTGACACTTAACCTAATTAAAATGCATCAACCGCGTGTGTAGCCGTGATGGTCTCTTCTCGGCGGGGTCCGGGAAGTGAACACGGTGTTGGAGTTATGCTTGAACGTAAGAAGTTTCAGGATCACTTCTTGATCACTTCTAGTTCACGACCATGCTTTGCCTTCTCTTCTCGCTCTCATTTGCGTAAGTTAGCCACCATATATGCTAGTGCTTGCTGCAGCTCCACCTCATACCTTTCCCTACCCATAAGCTTAAATAGTCTTGACCGCGAGGGTGTGAGATTGCTGAGTCCCCGTGACTCATAGATTACTTCCAAAACTAGTTGCAGGTGCCGATGATGCCGTGCAGGTGACGCAACCGAGCTCAAGGAGGAGCTCGATGAAGACCGTGTTCGTCGTGTTGTTTCGTTTCCAGTTGATCAGTAGTGGAGCCTAGTCGGGGCGATCGGGGATCTTTTTGCATTAGGGGTGGTCTTTCTTTATGTTGGTTCCGTAGTCGGACCTTGATTGTATTCTGGATGATGTAATGTTTTATTTATGTATTGTGTGAAGTGGCGATTGTAAGCCAACTCTGTACCTCTTTCTTATTTAGTACATGGGATGTGTAAAGATTACCCCTCTTGCGACATGCCTACAATGCAGTTATGCCTCTAAGTCGTGCTCTGACACGTGGGAGATATAGCCGCGTCGTGGGTGTTACAAGTTGGTAATCAGAGCCTTCCCCGACTTAGGAGCCCCCTGCTTGATCGAATCGCTAGCGTTGTTGAGTCTAGAAAAATGTTTTGAGTCTTTTAGGATTATATATATCGAAGAGTAGGATTCTTTTTACTCCTCAGTCCCTTCGTCGCTCTGGTGAGGCATCCTGACGTAGAGTTTTGAATCTTCTCTTCTCAAATTTCATGAAAAAAATTTAGGTTCGCGCGGGTATCTTGGAATCGTTCCGATGGTTTTGTGACGAGAACATTGTTCTTGGCGCCTCCTGACATTTAGGGGTTGTGGCAGTGTCCCGGGGAGTTGAGCTCCGAGGTGTTGTTGTCACAATTCTATCATTGCAGTTCTGGAATACCTGAGTTTCGCCGACATCGAAAATCTCTTTTATGCAGTTGTTGGTGAGATAACCTCGACGCCACCCAGTACTGGGGCGGGAGTTCAGGAGTATTGCCATAACTCGTATAACCGATGCTTTTTGAAGGTTGAGGTAAATGATTTCCGAAGGTTTCTTGGTTATGTGTTGAAGGATGGATACAGCTGGATGTAGGATTTGCTAGTTTTGGGTGAGATATTATGCTTCCCCTGTATCCCCAACACCTGATTGCATAACCGGAAAGTTTCGGGAGTTTATAAGTGGGAATTCAAGTAGCCCCTAGGATATCTTTCCGACAGATGTATGATATGAAATTGGGGTTCGACGTCTAGTGGTCCGCCTATCCACAGTTGGTTTTACAGTGGTCTCGTTGTGTCTTAAAGAGTCCTTGGCTATGCTGACTCGGGGACGCTTCGTATGTCATGTGCACTACCTTGTACATGATGGTGCTGTACGATCGAGCCCGTGTGGGCCCCACCACGAAAACTTTGGATGAAATCTCTATCATATGTTTGTTCCGGCTTATTTTGCAAGCCAATCCTTTGCTTTGTTTTTCAGCTGTGGTATTCGAGTTGCTTCGAAGTCAAATGCTGATTCCATACCTTTCCTAAGCGGTGTTCTCATGCTACTATGTCAATAATAATCCTTCATGATAATCGAGATTGTCATGTCAATCCTTTTCAATCGGCGTGTTTCTCTTCAAGTGGATCCGATCACTTCAACATCCGCAAGATCACCTCTTGGTTTTTTTCCAACGTTGTTCATTTCATCTGTCCTCAAATTGCCTTTGTTTTTTCCCCCCCCCCCCCCCCCCTTTTTTCGAGGACTCGGATTTCTTTATCAAGTATCTATCTTATGAATGTGAAGTCTCTCCATTCTTTTTCGTCAATGTTCTTATCTAGTGATCCTCAGGAAGATTCTAATGGAGCTTCAAGTTGTCATTCTCCGTTCCTTTTCTTTTCGGGTGGATTCAAATCAAGCTTTTGGTGTTGATCATATCCCTTTTCCTCTTACCAATGTTTTCCATGCCAGTGCACCTTATTATCATTCCACTTCTCGTTATTCTTTTGGTCTGGAGTGCTGAAGATATCTCGAAGATTCGTGTTTCCACTCCGCTTTCATTCAAGCTCTTTCGAGGATGTTATCTCATTCAAGCCATTTAATTCAACCGGCACAATCTCTCTTTTAAATCATTTCAACGGTGTATCTTTTGAGTGGGCCCTAACCCACAGGGTTTTTTTCCAGGATCTTACCTGACTCTTCTAATTTTACCGGAGCTATTCTCAAATCTTTCAAAGTTTGACGTAAGAATGATTCATCATCAGTCAGATGGTTTCTCCAAGATCTTTCAAATTCTTTTCATCATTGGTTCAACCTTTCTATTCTTCATTATTTCGGAGTGCCTCAACAATTCATGGTGTTGTTTCTCATCGTCATTCGCAACACTTGAAGACCGAAGAAGAGTTTTCCTCCATATCTTGCTCCATTCTCTTCAAGATTCATGGTTCTAGCTTTATGCCATCCTCTCATAATTGTTTTGATTGTGAGAATTCTTTTCATCCATCCGGAGCATTTCATGAGTTGTTTTAATATCTTTCCTCCGGAGCCCATCATTTCAGAAGAATTATTCATTCCCAGTTTTCAGCTATTGTTCTCAAAATCTTACCGGTGCATCATTCAAATATTCCCTAATCAGTTCGTGATCTATTCGTTCTCATGTATCAAATTCCCTCAAGTATCTTTGTTCGTTTTCTAATTCTTCTCGGTGTTTCCTTATCTTTTCTTCGTTCATTTTCAATTCTTACGGTGGTTCGTTCAAGATTTCTCTTCCTTCGTTATCATATCAATTCATTCGTTGTTTCCTAATCCTACCGGTGGTTCATTGAAGACCTTCTCAAGCTTGCGCTATATCTCTCTTAATCCTTTCAACGAGAATAAGTAGCATGCCAAATCCAATGTGGGTCATCAAATTAATTGGTGAAGGATATGCATAACATAATTATTATTCTTGTTCATCCAAGTGATTAATTCCTTATTCCGGAGGCTCATCAAAATTCTCAGTTGCACTTGATTTATCTTTCTTTTCCCAGAGTTCCAAGCGATCACAATTTTATCATCATGAAGATCCATCTAATCATTGCAAGTCTTCACCTTGTGTTTTCAACTTCTCTTTCCTTTCGTTTGGTCATCCTTTTGTTACCGGAGTTCTTTATTGAGGCTCGACATGATGGTTCATTAAGGATTTAATTCCTTTTCGAAGTGTTCATCGAGATTCTTTTCAGAGGAGTTCTAGCATTCTTCATCTTGCATCCCAAAGTGAAATTCTTTCTATGTTATCTTTTTCAGGTGGTGTTATGTCTTTCTTGACATTTTCCCTTAATGTTTCATGATTCACAAGTTTTCAAAGAGTGACATATTTAAATCCATCAATCTCTTCATTAGAGTTATCTTGGTATAGATTTCACCTAAAGCCTTCCATTGGGAATGTTGCCATTATGGTGCTTATCTATAATCCAATTTCCGCTTCTCATCTCAATGAAGGAGTTTTCATCTCCTTGTTGATCTCAATCCAACTGATTGATTTCGTTGGTGGCTGGTCTTCACCTCATAATTTGGGGATGTTTTCCTTAAGACCATTGGAAATTATATCTTTTGTTGTTGGTTTTCCAACAACTCCGTTCGTACCTTCTCCTAAAGATGCTTCTTCAAGCTCATCTGGGGCAAAAGTTGGCATTTTCTTCTCCATTTTGTTATTCCAATGATATAACTTCTATTCTTTCGTTCCGGAGGCATAGCGATGTTGATCTCTTCACTCATCATCCCATTTTTTTTGTCAAAGATCATGTTCTTTCCTTTTGCTTATCCATCTAACCGGAGTGTCATGCCCTCTTTTCAAGTTCTCTCATCTTATGAAGTTTTACCTCCCTTCTCAACCGGAGTCCTGTCTGAAATCGTTCTTACCCATTGTGCCATTCTTTCAATAGTTCCGGAGGTAGTGTGTTGCTGTTTTCACCAAGCATCTTCTCATCTTGTCAAGTTCATGATTCTAATTCCTTCAATTTACAATCGGAGTGCTGCCCAAATTATATCATTCTTATTCCTTCTATATCTTGTTTTCAACCGGAGTGTTGTGTCATCTCTTCAAGTTCTTTTCATCTTATCAAGTTTCATATCAATTTTCTACCGGAGTGTTGTCTGAATTTGTTCTTCCTTGTTCCTCTTTTTATAACGGAGTGTTTTCGACTTTGTTCATCTTCGTTGTATTCTTTCTTCAGTTTGTTCAACCTCTCAAGGTTCGTGGTTTCACTCGTTTGTCAAAGAAGCAACTTAGTTTTACCTTTTCTCTTCCTCTTCCGTTTTCTCTCCGGTGCCATCCTAGATCTCGGGACGAGATCCTCTCGTAGTGGTGGACTGTTGTAACGCCCCGAGACCGATGCGCCAGGTGTCTCCCAGTTATTCACCGTTGTTGCCATGTCATTCGCTTGCGTGTTGCATCTTGTCATGTCATCATGTGCATTGCATCATCATGTTTTCAAAACTTGCATTCGTCTGGGTTCCCCCAGTTCCGTCCGTTGTCCGTTCTGAGCCCAGACACACTTGCACGTGCCCGCGGCACATCCGAAGTAGTATTTTATAAGTGGCCGAAAAATGTTCTCGGAAAGGGTTGAAAGTTGGCGTGCGGTCGAATTTTAGTGTAGGTAGACCGCCTGTCAAATTTCATCGCGTTCGAAGAACATTTGACACCCCAACGGATAACTATAGCGACAATATAGTCGGTCTAACGTCGGACGTTTTCGGTCTCCGGAAATAGTCGTCGGGCCTCTCTCTCTTCTCTTCTCTCAACTCGAGCCCTTCTGCACAGCCCACAAGTTCCAACCGACCCCTCGCGTGCATGTCCGAAACTTCCCCGGACCCGACCCGGATAGTTGTCACCGTTGGGTCCGGATCATCCCCAAACATCTACAAAACATCTTTGTTTTGTTAATTGGACTTCCTAACATATATTTTCTCGGCCGGCCGATTATAATCGTAGGGACGAGATAACCCCACCCTAATCCCTACCTATATATATATAGTCTAACCCTAGACCCTAGCCAGACGAACTCCCTCCAATCCCGAGCGCGCCGCCGCCACTCTCTCCCTTGGGATCCTCCCAAATCCACTCCTCTCCAACCCACGCACAGCCAGCCACCTCAACAGATCCACCATCCATCCACCCATTTGGAGCCGTCCGATCGACATCCCCGAGGCCCGAGCTCCTCCAACCTCGCGACCCCGCTGCCCCGGCAAACCTCGCCGCCGACAACCACCACCAGCAGATAAGCCCTGCGCCGCCCTTTCCTTTCCTGCTTCTCTCTTCTCCCTCTCACTTCTCTTGATGGTTTTCTTTTTCCGTCAGAGAACCATCAGCCGAAGCCATCCCTGTCGCCCGAGCTCCTCCCTGCACAGCGCGCGCCTGTGCGACCCTGTCGCTGGCGACCCGTCTCCAGCCGTCGCGGAGCCGCTCAGCGCCCGCGCCTCGCCATCTTGCTGCTGCCCGCACCATCGGAGGTCCGCCGGACCCGCGACCAGGTCACTGCCGAGCCTCCTCGCGACCAAGAACGAAATCCCATGACCGCCCGCGCCATCTGTCGTTCTTCTCCAGCAGCTGCGCCGGCGAGCGCCCCACCGGACCCGCTCTCTTCCTCGTCTCTTCACTGCCGAACCGCAGGTTCTCCTCAGGCCATCGCGCCCCTGCCATGTCCCTGCGGTCCCTCTTCTTCCCTTGTTTCCCCTCTAAAATTCTATGTCTTTTTTCTTCAGACAACAGCAGCTTCCATGGTTGTGTATCTCGCCGCCAGCCTCCACAAGCTGAGCGCCACCGGATCTGGAGGATCCGGGCCTCCCGCGCTTTCCCGTGTCCGTCCCGTGCCTCTCCGCTTCGTCGGAGTCCCTCGCGAGCCAGCGTCGCGAGCTCCAGTGCCGCGGCTCCTCTGTGTTTCTATCGAACAGAGGCGACGCCCGTAGCCTCCCCGCCTCACGCATCTGGACCAGCAAGCGCCAAGTCGGCCCAGTCAGCGCTCCGCTAGACGCGCGTGTCTCTACCACCACCTTAGTAGATGGGCCGAGGCCCATGGTGAGGCCACCCCATCGTTCTTTTTCTTTTTTTCCTCTGTTGGGCTTCCTGTCCAGTTCTGGCCTGCTTATGTTTTTTCAGCGTCTGCAATTTTAGCTATTATCCAGAGTTGGCAGTTTTACAGAAAACCCCATGTGGTTCATGCATATCATATCTCTCAAACTATGCATCATATGTAAAAACTTAATATATGAAACTTGCTTAGAATTTTGTCTAGTTTCATAATATCCAACTTTGAGCCATGTCTAAAATGTTTAAAATGCTGTTTGTTTAAAATTGTTTAAATAACTTGTTAAAATGATTTATTTCATAACTAATTAACCGTAGCTCGGATTTTAATAATCTTTATATGTAAATGGGGTAGAAAAATGCCTAGTTTAACATGGTGGCATCACTCTGCATGCTTAAAAACTCTAAAATATGGTTTAGGGCAGAACAGTACCAAACCTTAAAATTTGCACATGAGGAGTTTCCGGACTTGTTGCTTCTTGTTCCGGCCTCATTTAAACTTGCCTAGATAGGCAGTTTTCATTTGCTTCACCTCTTGCCATGTTAATCAACATTTAATATTGTTGGGTACATAAACGAGATCGAACTAAATAACTTGTTGTGGTGTTTCGTCAATATGCGACTCATTGCATATTGAGCTCCACTTAACTTGTAGTTTTGCTTGTGCACTTTGCCATGCCATGAATCATTAAACCGGACATGCATCATACTTGGTTGTGCATCATGCCATGATTATGTGATGGTTGTTTACTATGTTGTTTGCTTCTTTCCGGGTTACTTCTCGCGTTAGCTCGATTTAGTTCCGGAGTTGTGAGGATACGTTCGACTTCGTCCGTTTGTCTTCTTCATGGACTCGTTCTTCTTCCTTGAGGGATTTCAGGCAAGATGACCATACCCTCAAAATCACTTCTATCTTTGCTTGCTAGTTGCTCGCTCTATTGCTATGCCTATGCTACGATACCTACCAGTTGCTTTATCATGCCTCACATATTGCCATGTCAAGCCTCTAACTCTCCTTTCCTAGCAACCCGTTGATTGGCTATGTTACCGCTTTGCTCAGCCCCTCTTATAGCGTTGCTAGTTGCAGGTGAAGATGGAGTTTGTTCCATGTTGGAACATGGTTATTGTTGGGATATCACAATATCTCTTATTTTAATTAATGCATCTATATACTTGGTAAAGGGTGGAAGGCTCGGCCTTATGCCTGGTGTTTTGTTCCACTCTTGCCGCCCTAGTTTCCGTCATACCGGTGTTATGTTCCTTGATTTTGTGTTCCTTACGCGGTTGGGTTATAATGGGAACCCCTTGACAGTTCGCCTTGAATAAAACTCCTCCAGCAAGGCCCAACCTTGGTTTTACCATTTGTCACCTAGCCTTTTTTCCCTTGGGTTTCCGGAGCCCGAGGATCATCTTTATTTTAACCCCCCCGGGCCAGTGCTCCTTTGAGTGTTGGTCCAAACTAGAGTCCTTTGCAGCGCCCCCTCGGGGAAACTCGAGGTTTGGTTTTAGCTGTACGGTGCGCTCATCTGGTGTGCCCTGAGAACGAGATATGTGCAGCTCCTATTGGGATTTGTCGGCACGGCGGGTGGTCTTGCTGGTCTTGTTTTACCATTGTCGAGATGTCTTGTAACCAGGATTCCGAGTCTGATCGGGTATTCCCAAGAGAAGGAATATCCTTCGTTGACCGTGAGAGCTTGTGATGGGCTAAGTTGGGACACCCCTGCAGGGTTTTGAACTTTCGAAAGCCGTGCCCGCGGTTATGGGCAGATGGGAATTTGTTAATATCCGGTTGTAGAAAACCTGACACTTAACCTAATTAAAATGCATCAACCGCGTGTGTAGCTGTGATGGTCTCTTCTCGGCGGGGTCCGGGAAGTGAACACGGTGTTGGAGTTATGCTTGAACGTAAGAAGTTTCAGGATCACTTCTTGATCACTTCTAGTTCACGACCGTGCTTTGCCTTCTTTTCTCGCTCTCATTTGCGTAAGTTAGCCACCATATATGCTAGTTCTTGTTGCAGCTCCACCTCATACCGTTTCCCTACCCATAAGCTTAAATAGTCTTAATCGCGAGGGTGTGAGATTGCTGAGTCCCCATGACTCACAGATTACTTCCAAAACTAGTTGCAGGTGCCGATGATGCCGTGCAGGTGATGCAACCGAGCTCAAGGAGGAGCTCGATGAAGACCATGTTCATCGTGTTGTTTTGTTTCCAGTTGATCAGTAGTGGAGCCCAGTCGGGGCGATCGGGGATCTTTTTGCATTAGGGGTGGTATTTCTTTATTTTAGTTCCATAGTCGGACCTTGATTGTATTCTGGATGATGTAATGTTTTATTTATGTATTGTGTGAAGTGGCGATTTAAAGCCAACTCTGTACCTCTTTCTTATTCAGTACATGGGATGTGTAAAGATTACCCCTCTTGCGACATGCCTACAATGCGGTTATGCCTCTAAGTCGTACTCCAACACGTGGGAGATATAGCCGCATCGTGGGTGTTACAGTTGGAGATAAGGATGAACGAGGGAAGGCCTTGTCTGCAAATGTGGAGAGGGGTGCGGGTATCTTTTAGTTTAATTTCCATCCATCAGATATAGATCGGACGGTCTATATTGCAAGATGGCACATGCACCATCATCACCAACTCGGTTTTTTATAAGAGAAGAAATATAAGTATGGAGATATAAACGTATTATCGATACTTGCTTTTGTAAACTAGCATCTACATTCTATTCAACCCCTTGGCATGTGGGGCCTTAGCACAATGACTTCTCGACTGTGTAAAACAAAGATTTTCCCGTCACCGACAAGGAGGGGGTGATGGCGGCGCGCTTTTTGGCTTGCTCTAGTCCTAGTAGTCATACTAGGTGGTCTAAGCAAGTGTAGATTTGTTCTTTTTCATGTCTCGTGTTCGCCGTACTGCCACGACTGTTGATGAATAGACGGTAAGTTATTCATGGGGAAACCCTTGTTGAGCGTGTTTGCGAGAGAGAGAGAGAGAGAGAGACAGTGTGCGTGTGTGATATGTTAGAGACTGAGGCAATGATAACAGATTCTTTGTGTCTATGTGTGTGGAGGATAGAGAGAGACATGTACATGGGGCTTTGTGTTGTGTAACGTGGAGACACATATACATAATTAGAGAGTGAGTGTGTGAGATACACATGCGGACATGAGGAGAGATGAGGATCCAGATAAATGGGTGTTTGTGCATGTCTGTGTGTGTTTGTGCACGCGTTTATGTGTGAGAGGGAGAGAGTGTATGTGGAGTAGAGAGACCACTGATGATGTAAACCTAGTATAAGGGAAGGGGGAAGAGATGTGTCCATACCCGAGAGACAAAGTGATAGAGACCTATGTTGGGGTCCGGACTTTACAAGAAAGAGGGGTGTTAATGTGCTCGTGTGTTGGTGTTTGGGGGAGAGAACGACTTCTCTATGTGTGTGTGTGTGTGGTGGGGGGGGTTAACTTCAGATATAAGAGTGAGGTGTCTATATTTGAGGGACTTTAGCGTAATTGAGATATTGTGCACTCATGGTTGATCAATTTGTTTCACAGTTTGTACTATGAGATAACGATACTTATGAACATGTGTGATACATACACATTTTTGCTTTTGTCATCATATTTAGGATAAACACATTTGGAATTTCATTTGAATTGGACCGTATGATGGTATTTGCTTGAGCTTGTAGTAGCTCAATGATCCATATTTGAATTGAATGGACAATCTAAGTTTCGAGTTGGAGACATTGATTTTCAAAACTTGCACATTTTTTTACGTGCAAAACAAACAAATTGTCGGCCATGATATCATAGTCGGCCGTACAAGAGCAGAATACTTATAATTTTAGGCGCCAAAAGCTTTCAAACTTCCCGCTCACATCGAAATATCACGCGCCCGGAAGTTTAGCCCTGCGATATTCCTGTTTTACCCCTACCACATGAACGGAAAAGGGCTGCTTTGGTAACTCCATTGTTTTCCCGTCTTTGCCCCCAACATTCTTCCCCAGAGCCCCTCCCCTTCCCCTCCCCGACCCCCAACCACGGCAAGCCGCCGAATCTAGTCCTCCGCCGCAGCGGTGGACCTCACACCCCGCCGGATCTACCTTCCGCACCTTGGAACCCCCAATTGCCAACTCACCACTTCACTGGAGCCGCTTCAGCGACTGGCTTGTCCACCGCTCCAGATCTCCTTGACCGCCATCATGGTCCACCGCACCGGGTCTGCTTAACCGGCGCCCTCGTCCACCACATCGTAGGCCCTTCACTGACTCCCTCGTCCGCCCCTTCGCCGGCCCTTCATACAAGCCCTCGTCCGCCGCAACATATCCGCCTCACCGAAAGCACTGTACAACGCGCCCGCTGAAGCCTTCGTCCACTGCACCGGACCCGCTCCACGGACGCCATATTCAACTCCACCGGCCCTGCTTTACCGACGCCGTAGCCTCATCAAGTTATTTCGATTTGTACTCCTTCGGTTTTTCTCTTTATCGTGCAACTGTTCACTTACCACAGATGAGCTTTCTTGTATGTCGACAGGCGCCGGAACCGTAGCACCGGAGCCGCTTCAGCGACGGCGACAGCCGGCCCAAACTCAACCACAACACCAGCACCATCGACGATCCTTAGCTATCAAGTATGACAACGATACCCATATGCCACCGAGAATCAGGTACTATTATCCAACGTCCGGCGCCTACGTTCACTTTCCTAGCATAAGCACCACACCTTTGAATTTCTTCAGGGCATCATTCAGTTTTTCATGAGACGGTTATTCTTCTTGCACCTGTAGGGCCATACTTCTGGCAGTGAACATGTTACATGTGCTAAATTACATACCAGTGCACATATAGTTAATATGCTTTAGTTTTGTTCTGATGCCACCTGTTGGTTCCATCAGACTGCTTAATGTTCTCTATGCTTAATTACACATCAGCAAACTAGCATGTGGTTCCGCTGCTTTTTGTTCGTTTTACCCTACATTTTCTGATGCTAGCTATTACATCACTGCTCCGAGCCTTTGTTCATTACTTGTTTGTGTGTTCTTGATCTTCCCAAGTTGCATGGCTAATTTGATGCTTCTATTAATTATGGAGCTGCCAACCCCATCAAGCAAAATATTTGTTCTTTTGGGGCTCGCACCTCGAACAAGCATAAAAATAGAGGGAAGCAGATATATTGTCGTGTATACACACACTCTTCTTTCATTAGTTTAGATGAACCATTGATGATCAATTCAGACCAGTGCATGCGATTAAAATTAATTTTACCTAAATAGATGGTGCAGAATAAACTACAACAACTAGATTTACAACCACGGGATGCTGACGATATCTTCAAAGAACATTGCAACAACAGCTAGGCTTCACAGCAACATATGGTAAGCCAATATGTTTTAGTACATGTGAAATGTAATGCGAGTGGGCTGCTTTCTTGGCTTGTGCCCTCAACGTGTAATCCTACCGAATTACAAATAGTTCAGTTGTCTGCTTTGTTGTATTGCTTGATTCGAATGCTTATTTGTTGTTACGCTATACCTGAGTTGGCTAATATATCAGCAGTGCCTGCTGTACTATCATAAAGCAATGCATTCCTATTTCATTTGAGTCCTTAACTTTTCCTCTCAACTTCATCACAAGACTGTCTTCGTAGTTTATATGAGGCCACACTGTTAAGTGCTTTCTCAGATTATTTCAACTACTTAGATGCCTTGGCAACTTAAATATAGCGGTTGTACACTCCCTTTCAACTAGGGATGTCAACTGGGTACCGTTTAATCCTGATTAAAGTCCACTAGTGGTAAGATAGTTCAAAAGAGTTTTTGTTTTTTGAGGAAAATGAACTAGGGAGGTAGCAAAAACTAACTAGATGGGACTGGCGGATGTCGTTTATTTGCCACTTACACCCCTAGTTTCATCTTACCATTTTAATTTCTTTTTCGGCTGATGCTGCTTCGAACCATTTAAATATAGTTTGCCATGCTCGGCAATAATTCGTCCGTCGTTTACCATGTAAGCTTACTGTCTGGATCATACGATAACTATCTCTTATTGATGTCCAGCGGAAACCTTTCAGGATGTAGTTCACACTAGGACACAATGTACAACCCCAGAATCTATTTGTGGAAGCAGTGCGCCATCCATGTTACCAGATGGTAGCAGTTCAGAGGCAACACAGCCGGAGAGCAGTCTGAGCACAGATATTATAGTGCTTGAGGCTCTACTAGAGGCAGAAAGAGATGGTGTGGCTGCCATGAATGAGGTAATCTTTATCTTGAGGCTGGAAATTACGGAATTAGCGGCACGCATTATGCAAGCAACCCAAGAATTGGAGGAAGTAAGAATGTTGCATTTGAAGACGGAGGAGGTCCTGCTGTTTCTGCTATCTGAAGCCCAAGGTAATCCCAATTCTTCTTTAGATACCAGTTGAAATTGTCATTAGATTATTGTACTTGCATGTTGTGTCATGTCTCTGAATGGATTATGTTGCAAGACCCCCTATGTTGTCCATGTCTTGTAATGATCCGAATTTTTTAGGCGAGGTAATCCTCAGTACTTGTATGATTGACATAAGGTGAACTGTTTTTCGTGTGAGCATATTGTATTGGATGAAATAACTGTTTGACTCAGAGTGTATACAACCTACTGAATTCGAAGATCACGACATTTCTAAATCATAATCATATATAAAGGTGGAATAAATCTTTGTTGTGGTTTTGAAGAAATAAATAACAAAACATATAATTATCTATGGATATTCGTAATCGAATACAAATTGGATTTGAATTTAGTTTGCCAGGTCCGAGGGCAAACGTGAGTGCTAATTCTCCCAAGTTTTGAACAAAGCGCCTAAACACCCACTATAATTTGTAGGCTGCCCGAAGCAAGTGTTTGCGAGATGGAAATTACTGTCTACCCCTGACACTTGACATCCTTATCGACCGGATTTACACTACTGTCGATAGGGGTAGACTAGTGACTTCAATCAGACGTGACACGACGGCCTTTGAGCCCATTCAGACATGGTGGGCGCCAAACGTGGGCGGCAAAACACATTTGATTCAAGCTTGTCCGAAAGACATGTGTCTCTTCCTCCATTTCCCCATTCATACACGATGGGCGGCAAAACAAACTCTCCTTGTACGAAATTGATGTAGGCTAATATTTTAAATAGGGGCAGATGTGTAACTTCCATCAGACGTGACACAACCGCCCTACCTGTCAGCCCCGTTCATACACCGTGGGCGCCAACCGTGGGTGGCAAAACACCCTCTCCTCGCCCGAAATAGTTACCGGAAAATATTTGGGAGATGCGAGATTACCGTCCTATCCCCAACCGACGCGATGTCCGAAATTTTAAATGGGGGATAAGTTCGTAACTTTCCCCCATTTCAGAGAAGCGCGTCCCAAAGTTTGAGATCCTCCCTCCCTCAATTTCCCCATTCATACACCGTCGGCGGCACGACAACCTCCGCACTGCGGCCAGCCTCCTCCGTCCGCCACCCCTTCCTCCACCTTGCCGGAGCCGCTACCCCTACCCCGTCGTCCACTGCAAGAGATGGACGTCTCTCATCCACGGCGCTGGACCAGGATCCTTTCATCGCCTCCTCTCGCTTCATCGGCGCCGTCGTCCACCTTGCCGTTGCCGCTCCTATGACCGCCTCATCCACGGCAACAAGATATATCCCCCGACCCGGCCGTCTGCCGTCTAAAGTCTTCTTCCCCGCCGCCGATAGCCATCGCACCCGCAACACCCTCAGCGTATCAGCATAGGCCTACACGGCGTCGCAAGAGAGGTGGTACTCTTCCATATGTGCTTAAGTTATTGATCTCACCCGAAAAATAGATCGTAATTTGTTTATTGTACTTTTCTTGTTCGTACCAAATCGTAGTTGCTAGTTGAAAGCAAACATTGGTTGCGAAGTAGCTTTGTCCGGTTTGCACCTTCAGATCCTCCATGGCACGGGCACTATACTCGTAAAGCTTATGGTTTACCCCCTTTATATTCACTACCATCATCGTAGGTGCTTCGTGTCGTGCTAGCACTGCTCCTCAAGACCTCAACCCAAAGCTTACGTGTTGAAATACGAATCTGATATGATGCTCATATCACTAAAACAGAGAATGTTTAATTGGTCACCTAATGTTCCTATATTCGTTTCGAAAAGCATGTGCGCCACCCACTGGTCCAACTAGTTTCACTTTTCTGATTTTTCTCTTGATGCTAAGGGTTTTCCCCTTTTATCTACTCTACTATGATCTGCGTAGGTGCTTTCTGTCGTACTAGCATTACTCCACCCTTCAAACTAAACAACACAACACTCAGAATTCGAAAGCTTAGTTGTTCAAATATGATTGTGATATGATACTGATATTAGTTAACCGACACATTTAATTGGTTAGCTAAAGGTCCCACTTGAGTTTCCAAATGCATGTCGCGACATATAGAGAGACAGCATAATTGCATTTCTTTGTCACTTGTTGACTGTACTTTCTTGTCCATACCAAATCTTAGTTGTTATTTCAAAGCAAACATCGGTTGCTAACTACCCTTTGTGTGGTTTGCAGCTTCAGATCTGCCATCCCACTGCCACGGTCAACACTATACTCATCATGCTTATGTTTTCCCCATTTTATGATGACCACAATCAACCTACGTGGTTCGTGTCGTAATAGCACTGCTCCACCCATCAAGCTAAACAAGCTTAGTTGTACAAATTCATATCTAATATTATTGCTGATATTAGTAAAACTGAGAGATGTTTACTTGGTTAGCTAAATGTTCCTACTTTAGTTTCGAAATGCATGTGAGCCACATATGGAGAGACCGGAAAGAATAGTATTTCTCTGTGCGCTCTAGTTCATCATGGGTAGCCAACCGACATTGTATTGAAAGACTTCTAATATCTTCAATCTGCTTGCTCTTCTGCTCTTCTTTAAGGTGATACTTTTCTCTTGCGGTCGACTGGTCAGGTCGAGTTGTTCTCCCTTAGTATATTTTGAATCTGTCAGGTCAGGTCGACTTGTTCTTCTTTACTATATGTTGAAGCTATCATCTGCGAAGTGTCATCACTTCTGGAGCTCTCATATTTTGAGTAGTAGGCCACATTATATTAATGCACACAACAAATTACAGCATGCATGGCATTTTTAAAAGAATTGCAGAGATAGCACAAAGGGGTTTACAGGGATGCAGTATTGGATTAGAATCACTTCTGCATTACAAAGAAAATCTCACTTGTTTTTATGTTTTCATGCATGTCAGATATTGAACATTATCAAAATGAATATGAGAATGGGCGCACAAGAGGAATATTGCGAAACGATCCACTGGCTAACAAACTTGGCATGGTGGAGGATGGCCTATCTTATTCACCCATCAAGGTGCTTGCTCTAACTTTGCAAAGTTGTATTGGTCGCACATATTTTGCATCTGACCTCTTGCATTACTTCTACTTTGTTACACCATCTGCTTAGTTTAAGCATCATATATGAGTATATGCCATACCTATCCATTTTCTGTACCTATTCCATGTGTCGTCACACTATGTTTTTCCAGTCAAATGTTGTTCTTTCGTAATAGATGTCCAAAACGAAGAGGGTGAGTGCAGATCCTCAAGAAGTACAAACTAGGTATTTGGAAAAGGTAGTGATACCTGTTAAATCCGATAGATCAGCAGCCACAGAAAACACAGACCCAACTGTACCACACTTTACCCCTCCTCCAGTGGCCAAACCCCTATTAGAACTGTTGGGAGCCCAGCGTCAGGTACTGTCTATGATATCAATTCAAAATTTGAACTCCTCAATTTCTGCTTATGCCTTACCTTCTCTCTTGTATGAAAACTAATTTCAGATGAATCTCCTTGCTCAAAGGATCATACGATCTCAAAACAATAATGGGCTCTGCATTGCTCTTGTCAGTACCTCTCTCCCTTTTGCCTTGTAACGTTGTACTTAATTAATTGCTATTTGATTATGTATCATCAGTCTGCACATGAGCTTCATTATCCTCTGTTTCTTCCAATATTATTTGATCTATATTTACTCTTTGCAAAATGTAGAATAATGGCAACGCTTATAAAGAATTTTCTTTGGGGAATTTATTGAATTATCCTTCCATCAACATGGAGAAGGGCTTTGTCCAGCCCGTGTTACATGAAATGTAAGTTCATCCTTCTCAAGCCTTCAAACTTTGTTCTAGTATAGATTTGGATAGGCATCATTTCCTCCACTGTTGTTTGCTTTGCTGTTTACATCTGATTGGATGTTTGCAACCACTACCAGTTTCAAATTGTAGTTGTAAAAACATGTTCCTTATGCAGAACAGATCCATTTATTTTCTTATATAATTGTCAAACCTGTTACGTGTCTCCTTGTTTCTCTTTCAGACTCGTATCTCTTATGCCAGGCAGAACATTAGGGAAGATAGTGAACCAAACCATCTTGAGGACAGCGAGATGACCCCAAGGTCCTGTCTTGATGAAGACAGTGAGTTGAAGCTACTCACCAGCAGGTGTGAGACAACCTCTGTGCAGTCGCTGCCTCAATCAGTTTGACTTCTTCAGTCTCAATTTAAAGCGGAAAGGCTTGCTTCAGCTCAGCTCCGACTTGAAGTCAAAGATGCAATGAAGATGTCAGAGGACTGTCGTGCGCACCATCATGACTTAAATCTAGTGTTGATGCATCTATCGTTGACACAACTTAGGTCTACTCAGCTTCTTCAGCTGTTTGGGGGGGCGACCTAGCCAGGCCTAGTGCCTTATGAAGTGCTCTCAGTTTTGTATATTCTTTTGTTGGCGCATTTATTTGCATTGGTGGCGAACTTTGATGCCCAGTGGATGTAATATGTGTGATAGCCGTGATAGCCTAGCGTAAGTTGCTTTCTTATTTATTTCCTTGTTGTCTTGTTTATTTGTTTGCTTGTAGTCATTGCAGTTCTTTTTCCGCGGTTTACTAGTGGCTGCAATAACCTATTTTTTAAAACTAGGCCACAATAACCATGGGCTAATATTTACTGTAGTGACACTGGGCCTCCTATGAGCCGTAGGAACAGTGGGCCTTCTACGAGCCGTAGAAACAGTGGGCCTTCTACGGGCCGTAGAAACAGTGGGCCTTCTACGGGCCGTAGAAACAGTGGGCCTTCTATGGGCCATAGAAACAATGGGCCTTCTACGGGCAGTATCATCAATGGGCCTTATACGCGCAGTATGATCGATTGGCTAAACATGGGCCAATAACAGGCCGCATTATGGCTGTAAACGGGCTAGAGTTGGAATCGTCCGTTCATGGGCCGACCATAACGGGCCATCGTTAATAGGTCGTATTTGATGACGCTATGAAAACGGCCCAACGTATTGACGAACCACAAACAGGCCGACTATAACCACGGGCTGAATTTGGCCCACAAGCAGAAAATGACAGTAACGGTCGTAAGTAAACGAATGCTGGAAATGAGCCCAAGAATAAATGGGCTCTGAGAAGGCCGAAAGAGAACATGGGCTGGAAACGGCCCACCGGAATAACGGGCCGTTAATGCGTATAAAGTGATACACTGTTCATTATGGGCCAGTTTCACCACGGCCCGTTAATGGGTGTAAAGTGATACACTGTTCATTACGGGTCAGTTTCACCATGGGCCGTTAATAGGCCAAGAGTTACATAGGGCCTCATATGGGTCGAAAGACGTCATGGGCCATACATGGGCCAGAAGTGAAAACGGGTTGGAATCATATTGGGTGGCCCAGATGACGCTAATGGGCCTAATTTGGATAGGGCGTAACGGGCCTTGGGTTAGCGGGATGTAAATGGGCTATATGCGAACATGCCGTTAACAGGCTTTACATGGGCTGGCCCGCCGCCTTTTGACCAAGTCAAACGGGCCGGCCTTTTCACAGGAATGGGCCTCTGTTGGGCCATGGCACGTGTCGACGTATCATAGGCGCCTTCTGTCCAATGAGTGGATGACATCTGTCCCAACGATGAGCTGACACGTGTTTCCTCTAGCCAATGAGATTTTACACGTGGAAAATCCCCATTGGTCGGGGCTGTTAACGGGTTACCGGATCCAAAACCCGACCCGATAGCTTAACGGCGTTCCATTACGGTGGATGCCATGTGTCGGTCACCCTTGACGAAAGCACTTCTGTGACGCGGGATTTATCGTCATGGAAGTGGACACTTCCGTGATGATAATTTTGCTAATGTCATGGAACACTTCTACGACAGCACAGGTATGACTATTTTGATTCTGTCATAAAATCGTCATGGATGTACATGCATGACAGAAAATGCGACCTACTGTGACAAACATGTATCATCACAGAAGTGTATTTTTTGTAGTGTATGCGTTATTGTGAATGTGGTTAATTATAATCTTTGCTAAAAACTTGAATGTTGGCTTTACATATTTACAACAACAAGAGCAAACAGAGTTTGTAAAAGTTTTTTCTTTATCACTTTCAGTTTGTCAACTGAATTGCTTGAGGACAAGCAAAGGTTTAAGCTTGGGGGAGTTGATACGTCTCCAACGTATCTACTTTTCCAAACACTTTTGCCCTTGTTTTGGACTCTAACTTGCATGATTTGAATGGAACTAACCCGGACTGACGCTGTTTTCAGCATAATTACCATGGTGTTATTTGTGTGTAGGAGCAAACGTTCTCGGAATGACCTGAAACTTCACGGAGCCACTTTTCAAAAAATAAGAAAAATACCTGCAAAAGATGAAGGCCAGGGGCCCTCCACCTTGCCACGAGGGTAGGGGCGCGCCCCCTACCTCGTGGGCCCACTGTTGCGTCTCCGACTCCAACTCCATATATTGAGTTTCGGGGAGAAAAAACCGGAGAGAAGAAATAATCGCTTTTTACGATACGGAGCCGCCGCCAAGCCCTAAAACCTCTCGGGAGGGCTGATGTGGAGTCCGTTCGGGGCTCCGGAGAGGGGAATCCGTCGCCATTGTCATCATCAACCATCCTCCATCACTAACTTCATGATGCTCACCGCCGTGCGTCAGTAATTCCATCGCAGGCTTGCTGGACGGTGATGGGTTGGATGGGATCTATCATGTAATCGAGTTAGTTTTGTTAGGGTTTGATCCCTAGTGTCCACTATGTTCTGAGATTGATGTTGCTATGACTTTGCTATGCTTAATGCTTGTCACTAGGGCCCGAGTGCCATGATTTCAGATCTGAACCTATTATGTTTTCATCAATATATGAGTGTTCTTGATCCTATCTTGCAAGTCTATAGTCACCTATTATGTGTTATGATACGTTAACCCCGAAGTGACAATAATCGGGATACTTACCGGTGATGACCGTAGTTTGAGGAGTTCATGTATTCACTATGTGTTAATGCTTTGTTCTGGTTCTCTATTAAAAGGAGGCCTTAATATCCCTTAGTTTTCGTAAGGACCCCGCTGCCACGGAAGGGTAGGACAAAAGATGCCATGCAAGTTCTTTTCCATAAGCACGTATGACTATATTCGGAATACATGCCTACATTATATCAATGAACTGGAGCAAGTTCTGTGTCACCCTAGGTTATGACTGTTACATGATGAACCGCATCCGGCATAATTCTCCATCACCGATCCATTGCCAACGAGCTTTCCATATATTGTTCTTCGCTTATTTACTTTCCCGTTGCTATTGCTATCATCACTACAAAATACCAAAAACATTGCTTTTACTACTGTTACATTCTGCTACCGTTACCACTACTATCATATTACTTTGCTACTAAACACTTTGCTGCAGATATTAAGTTTCTAGGTGTGGTTGAATTGACAACTCAGCTGCTAATACTTGAGAGTATTCTTTGGCTCCCCTTGTGTCAAATCAATAAATTTGGGTTGAATACTCTACCCTCGAAAACTGTTGTGATCCCCTATACTTGTGGGTTATCATTCCTCACAACAAACTGATGACTAACCATGGCATTATAATCTAAATACGCAGGAGGCAACTCAATATCATCTCCGCGTATGGGTATCTCAAGAAAATCAGCTAAACGGGTTGCATAAATTCCACCAAAGAAATCTCCATCAATACTATTATTATGCAACCTACGTGCAACAATGGACCCCAAGTTATATTTGAAGGAAATATCCCCTTGAGGCAATAATAAAGTTGTTATTTATATTTCCTTATACCATGATAAATGTTTATTATTCATGCTAGAATTGTATTAATCGGAAACTTAGTACATGTGTGAATACATAGACAAACATAGTGTCACTAGTATGCCTCTACTTGACTAGCTCGTTCAATCAAAGATGGTTAAGTTTCCTCGCCATAGACATGAGTTGTCATTTGATTAACGGGATCACATCATTAGAGAATGATGTGATTGACTTGACCCATCCGTTAGCTTAGCACGATGATCATTTAGTTTGTTGCTATTGCTTTCTTCATGAGTTATACATGTTCCTACGACTATGAGATTATGCAACTCTCGAATACTGGAGGAACACTTTGTCTGCCACCAAACGTCACAACGTAACTGGGTGATTATAAAGGTGCTCTACAGGTGTCTCCGATGGTACTTGTTGAGTTGGCATAGATCAAGATTAGGATTTGTCACTCCGATTGTCGGAGAGGTATCTCTGGGCCCTCTCGGTAATGCACATCACTATAAGCCTTGCAAGCAATGTAACTAATGAGTTAGTTGCAGGATGATGCATTACGGAACGAGTAAAGAGACTTGTCGGTAACGAGATTGAACTAGGTATTGAGATACCGACGATCGGATCTCGGGCAAGTAACATACCGATGACAAAGGGAACAACGTATACCGTTATGCGGTTTGACCGATAAAGATCTTCGTAGAATATGTAGGAACCAATATGAGCATCCAGGTTCCGCTATTGTTTATTGCCAGAGATGAGTCTCGGTCATGTCTACATAGTTATCGAACCCGTAGGGTCCGCACGCTTAACGTTCGGTGACGATCGGTATTATGAGTTTATGTGTTTTGATGTACCGAAGGTAGTTCGGAGTCCCGGATGAGATCGGGGACACGACGAGGAGTCTCGAAATGGTCGAGATGTAAATATCGATATATTGGACGACTATATTCAGACATTGGAAAGGTTCCGAGTGATTCGGGTATTTTTTGGAGTACCGGAGAGTTACGGGAATTCGCCGGGGAGTATATGGGCCTTATTGGGATTTAAGGGAAAGAGAGAGGGGAGGCTGCACGCCCACCCAAGGTCTAGTCCGAATTGCACTAGGGGAGGGGCGGCGCCCCCTCCTTCCTTCTTTTCTCTTTTCCCTTTCCTTCTCTCCTACTCCTACTACATGGAAGGGGGATCCTACTCCCGGTGGTAGTAGGAGTCCCGAGGGCGCGCCATAGTAGAGGGCCGGCCCTCCCCTCCTCCACTCCTTTATATACGGGGAGGAGAGCACCCCATGGACACACAAGTTGATCATTGATCTTTTAGCCGTGTGTGGTGTCCCCCTCCACCATAATCCACCTCGGTCATATCGTAGCGGTGCTTAGGCGAAGCCCTGTTCTGGTAGCTTCATCATCACCGTCATCACGCCGTCATGCTGACCAAACTCTCCCTCAAAGCTCTTCTGGATCATGAGTTCGTGGGACGTCACCGAGTTGAACGTGTGCAGATCGCGGAGGTGTCGTACGTTCGGTACTAGGATCGGTCGATCGTGAAGACGTACGACTACATCAACCGCGTTGTCATAACGCTTCCGCTTACAGTCTACGAGGGTATGTGGACGACACTCTTCCCTCTCGTTGCTATACATCACCATGATCTGCATGTGCGTAGGATTTTTTTTTGAAATTACCGTGTTACCCAACAGTGGCATTCGAGCCAGGTTTATGCGTAGATGTCATATGCACGAGTAGAACACAAAGGAGTTGTGGGCGTGGGTATATACATATTGCTTACCGTCACTAGTTGATTCTTGATTCAGCGGCATTATTGGATGAAGCGGCCCAGACCGACATTACGCGTACGCTTACGCAAGACTGGTTCTACCGACGTGCTTCGCACGCAGGTGGCTAGTGGGTGTCTATTTCTCCAGCTTTAGTTGAATCGGATTCAATGAACAAGTTTTTTTCTGAAGATCAAAAAGCAATCACTATACCGCGTTGGGGTTTTTGATGCGTAGGTAAGAACGGTTCTTTCTCAGCCCGTAGCAGCCAAGTAAAACTTGCAACAACAAAGTAGAGGACGTCTAACTTGTTTTTGCAGGGCATGTTGTGATGTGATATGGTCAAGACCTGATGCTAAATTTTATTGTATGAGATGATCATGTTTTGTAACACAGTTATCGGCAACTGGCAGGAGCCATATGGTTGTCGCTTTATTGTATGAAATGCAATCGCCATGTAATTGCTTTACTTTATCACTAAGCGGTAGCGATAGTTGAGGGAGTCCTAGACTAAGGGGTCCTCGGGCGTCCGGCCTGTTATCCATGGGCCGGACTGATGGGCTGTGAAGACATGAAGACCGAAGACTGTACCCGTGTCTGGATTGGACTCTCCTTAGCGTGGAAGGCAAGCTTGGCGACCGACTATGAAGATTTCTTCTTATGTAACCGACTCTATGTAAACCCTAGATCCTCCCGGTGTCTATATAAACCAGAGGGCTTAGTCCGGAAAGGGGAGACTCATTACCATAGTCATATAGTCTAGGCTTCTAGGGTTTAGCCATTACGATCTCGTGGTAGATCAACTCTTGTAACACTCATATTCATCAAGATCAATCAAGCAGGACGTAGGGTATTACCTCCATAGAGAGGGCCCGAACCTGGGTAAACATCGTGTCCCCCGTCTCCTGTTACCATCGATCCTAGACGCACAGTTCGGGACCCCCTACCCGAGATCCGCCGGTTTTGACACCGACATTGGTGCTTTAATTGAGAGTTCCACTATGCCGTCGACGAAAGGTTCAATGGCCCCTTCAATCATCTATAGTGACGCTGTCCAAGGAGAAACCTTCCTCCCTGGATAGATTTTCGTGTTCGGCGGCTTCGTACTGCGGGCCAACTCGCTTGGCCATCTGGATCAGATCGATAGCTACGCCCCTGGCCACCAGGTCAGATTCGGAAGCTCGAACTACGCTGCAGATATCCGTGGAGACTTGATCTTCAATGGATTTGAGACCGCAGCGATCGCCCCCCTCGCCCCGATGAACATGACTTAAATCCGTCATCGGACCAGATTCAGGAGATGGCTCCTGCTGCTGCAATGGCCTTAGAACCAGAGCAGATCGTGCCATCCGAGGCCACGGAGTCTGTGGCGCTAGAGCCGCACGCAGACTCAACACCCTGCAATATTTGCGCCAACGAAACTCCGGACTCGTCTCCGGCTATAAGTTCCGGATCATGTACGCTCGTGGACACCGAGCTAGATCGGTTATCGATCTTTGAATTCAGTGCCACAGACGTTTTTCAGTACTCACCTTTGGGCGAGGTGCTAAACTCTTTAAAGAACCTGTCATTCACGGGAAACTCGCAGCCGAACTATGTCCAGCTCGAACTAGGGGCTGACGACGAAGAATTTCGCTTCCCACACGCCACCCACTTCATAGCCACTGTCGATGATTTAACCGACGTGCTTGATTATGGCTCTGAAGACATCGACCGTATGGACGACGATGCCGAGATGGAGCAAGGCCAAGACCCGCCGTTTACTGGACGTTGGACGGCCACCTCTTCATACGATGTATACATGGTTAATACGCCTAAAGAATCTAGCAGCGATGACAAAGAAGACCCAGATGTGAATAAACCTTCTAAGACACAGTCCAACCGCCGGCGCCCTAAACGCCGCTCTAAGCCACACCGCTCAAAAGATGGCAACACCGGCACCGAAGAAAATAGCACTCTGGACGACGCCGAAAACAACGAAGACCCTGTTGGAGCAGCATCCGAACAGGAGGAACAGGACAATGAGCAAGCTAACCCTGATAAACAGGACATGCCGAGCGACCCAGATGACGATAGTTGTCGTCCACCCTCCGAGGATGAGGAGAGCCTCGGCAGCGAGGATTTCATCGTGCCTGAGGCACCCCTAGAGCAGGAGCGCTTCAAGCGGCAGCTAATAGCTACTGCAAGAAGCCTAAAGAAAAAGCAGCAGCAGCTCCAAGTCGATCAAGACCTACTCATTGACAGATGGACCGATGTCCTGGCAGCCGAAGAAAACGGCCTCAAGCGCCTAGCCAAGAGTTACCCAAAGCGCAGACCACTACCTCAGTTCGATGAGAAGGCACCAAATCCCATACTTCCCTCGCGTAATGCGGAACGACCACCATGCGGTCGGGATAGTGCGGCAGACCGACCACCCCGTGGTCGGGATAAAAAGGCAACTCCAGCCGAACAACAAGCGGCCCCACCGCCTAGCAAAAACAGGGACAGTAGGGCAGGACACACTAGATCAATTTACGGATCATGAGGACGCTTCCCCACTCGGGAGGACAGCCACCTACTCATACGTGACAAACTTAATTACACCCGGGCCAATAACCGCAGACGGACTTCATCAGAGGTGCGCCGTGACGCGGCCCGCTATAGAGGCGCCGCACACCCTCTCTGCTTCACAGACGAGGTGTTGGATCACGAATTCCCCGAGGGGTTCAAGCCCATCAATATTGAATCATATGACAGAACAACCGATCCCACAATGTGGATCGAAGATTTTATTCTCCACATCCACATGGCCCGAGGAGATGACCTCCACGCTATCAAATACCTCCCGTTAAAGCTCAAAGGACCAGCTAGACACTGGCTAAACAGCCTGCCTGAAAATTCCATCGGCAGCTGGGAGGACATGGAAGAAGCCTTCCTTGAAAATTTCCAAGGTACATATGTCCGGCCACCCGATGCCGATGACCTAAGCCACATAGTTCCACAACCTGGAGAATCAGCTAGAAAATTCTGGACTAGGTTCCTAACCAAAAAGAACCAGATCGTTGACTGGTCTGATGCCGAAGCCCTAGCGGCCTTTAAACACAGCATCCGTGACGAATGGCTAGCCCGCCACCTCGGCCAAGAAAAGCCAAGGTCCATGGCAGCCCTCACGGCACTTATGACCCGCTTTTCCGTGGGAGAGGATAGTTGGCTGGCTCGCAGTACAAACACAACCAACGAAGCAGTCCCCTCCGAGGCAAAAATAGCACCAGCAAGCTCCGACGCAACAGACACAAATGCCGAAGCAATGGCGATAACACTGATGACACCACAGTTCACGCTAGATTCAGCGGCTCCAAATCCGGCCAGCGAAAGAAGCCCTATAGAAGGAACGACGGAGGACCATCCATCTTGGACCGCATACTCGATCGTCCGTGCTAGATACATGGCACCCCAGACATCCTCAGCATTTCAACCCATTTTCTATCATGATTTTTTTTCATAGAAGTAGGAGCCCACCACATCTATGATGATACCAGGTTTTGTCACAATTATCGTCATAGAAGTGTCATAAGTATGACAGAAAATATTTCGTTCGGCCCAAAATGTCACGGATGTGTCTTTTTTTATAGTGTAAGTTATCTCCCAAGACCCCTTTCACAACATCATTTTCCAAGGCTTCATGATGACAGCAAGGGCATCAGCAGCAAGATCAAACAACAGTGGAGATGGATCATCCCCTTGCCTGAGCCCTTTAACAGTTTTAAAATATGGCCCAATCCTATCATCCACTCTCACGCCTACATGTCCCCCTCTCATAGTTTCTGTAATCCAATCTGACCATTTATCAGGGAAACCTTTAAGCTTAAGCATCTGTATGACAAAAAGGCCACTTGATTTTATCATAAGCCTTCTCAAAGTCAACTTTGAAGATTAGGGCACTCTGTTTTCTGAATGAATTGAGTTTAGAACTTCATGAAGAATCACTACCCCTCCATTATGTATCTCCCTCTAATAAAAGAAGTCTGAGTAGGAGATATTACTGGGGATACACATCTAGTCAACCTATTCATCAACACTTTGGTGATGATCCTCAAACTAACATTGAGAAGACAAATTGGCCTAAACTTTTGAATCTGTTTAGCATATGCAGTCTTATGAACCAGGGTAGTGATCCCATAGTTCGGCCTAGCTATATCCAAAGTTCCATTTCCAGACTCATCTATCAAGGCTTTTAAGTCCCATTTCACCAGTTCCCAAAATTCCTGACAAAAATCAGCAGGGAATCCATCTTGACATGGGCTTTTATTTTTCTCCATTCGAAATACCACCTCCCTAATCTCTTGCAGGGAGAAAGGTCCTGACAATTTTTCTTTATCCTCTTCACTTAATTTCACAAGCTCTTGTTCTGTTAAAAAGCTACAAGCCCCCTCTGGTTGTCCAAATAAATTCTTATAGAAATCAGTTATATATTTCATTAACTGTTCATCCCCTTCAGTCACCCCTTCCTCTTGTTCTAAGGAAACAATTCCGTTTTTCCTTCTCATGCCATTTACCTTGGCATGGTAGTGTCTTGTATTCCCATCCCCATCTTTTATTTAATTGTCTTTATACCTTTGAAGCCATTTAACCTCCTCATGTTTTAACAATCTATTAAGTTATTCCCTAATATCTTTTTGCTCTTTTCTACCGCAATAGTAAGTCCAACATCCTCGGCATTTCTATCAATTTCATCTAGTTTACAAATAAGCTCCATTTTAGTTTTCCTATACCAAGCATCCCCATTTATGTTCCATCCATTGGTTTTCTTCCTTAGATTTCTCAGCCTCTCCTGCCACCTTTCGGAAGTGTTGCCTCTGTATGGTTCATTCCACACTTTGTACACAAATTCCTTGAATCCATCTCTCAAAGCCCAACAATTCTCATATCTGAAAATTGGTTCATTTTTATTTCTTTCCCTAGTGTCTAAAAATGAAGGGGGTGTGATCTGAGACCTGACTTGCAAAGGCTTGGAGAATTGTTAAAGGGTTTTTTTCCTCCCAAGCTAGGCAGAACAACACTCTATCTAGCTTTTCATAAGTGGGATCATGCTGATTATTAGCCCAAAGGGGGATGATCTCTAGATGGAACCAAGCTAAACTTGGATGTCTTCCCACATCCACGCCACTTGGATTCCCATTTGTCACTTGCGCATGTGCACCATAAAAAAGCATCGATTCTTGAATGACATACCATGTGTGAGTGAGCAATCTCTCATTACGATCACTAGCGACTAATGCGGTGGACATTTTTTATAACTTGTTAAAAAACTCATGAATTTTTTTCTAATATTTCGTTACTATCTTGCTTTGTCCCACACGTAGAATCCATGATAGTTTGCAATCAAACGGAAATGGGGATATACGATAGCAAATAATCTTCTGAAAAGGTGTTTGCGTTTGTTTTTTCTTCACGCCTCAAAAATGGATTGCAATTTTTTTAAACATAAATCTAAAAAATCCAGTATAAATGAGGATTTTTTTTCATTGTGTTTTTGGATGAAATGCTAAACTATTTGTTTCGGAGGGAGCACATTGCTCAGATAACACTTCATGTTGTTCGTCTCAAATTAACTGTGGTTTTTCGCTAATTAATTGTGTTATGAATCATTGATATAAAATACGCTATTTTGGCAACAACTATTTATTGGCATATTGCGGTTTGTCCCGCAAAAAATAAAAAAAGCATATTGTGGTTTGGTACTGAGTGGACAGCAAGTGTTGAACCCAACGTGGTGGGCCTGTCCGACACAGCACGATGCACATATGCGACCTACACATAGTACTCCCTCCGATCATTTTTAGTCTGCATATAAGTTTTGTCTGAAGTCAAAGTATCTCTACTTTGACCAAATTTATAAAAAAAAAGTATTAATGTTTACGATGCCAAATCAATTTTGTTAGATTCATTATGAAATGTAGTTTCATGGAATATATATTTGGTATGGTAGATATTGATATTTTTCAATATATATTTGATCAAACTTTGCAAAGTTTGACTTGACCCAAATCTAATATGCGGAGTAAAAAGGACCGAAGGGAGTACATGCACAAGCAGCAAAACAACACGTGGGCAAAAAGGAAATTGCATAAACCATCATCTGTTTTTTGCGAGTGCATAAACTATCATCTATTAGAGTAGATTTTGCACACAATATATACTCTTCAGATTTATTAAGAAATATATGTTGCTGTAATCCTTTGCGGCTAGCTTTAATTGATCGTTAACTGTGTTGACATAATTTCTGATGAATGGATCCCGCTTATAAGTGCACATGTCGCAAAAAAGAATAATCACATGAGCTGGCCAATAAAAAAATGTCGATATTCACTGTTTTAGTTGCTCATTGTATATTTTTAAAAACTTAACATTTAAAAATTTGTAGAACTCAGTAAAACATATAAATACCAAGTACTTTGAGAACCTTTTAGCTTATTTGGATCACATGTTTTGGAGATATCGGCAGCTTGTTGGCTCAATTGATCTTTCTCTCCAAAATTCAAAATTTTCAAGAGGTGCAAAAAAAAAACAACTCTCTACCCTACGTCTCATATCATAAGATCTTATTATATCGAAAATACGAAGGTGAACATGGGTGCGCGCGCACCCACGTGAATAGTAAATTCATAAAAAATATTAGAGAAATAAAAAACTGAAATGTCGCCGTATGAAACTTAGTCGATCATTCTACTCATGTGTGAAGTTTTTTGATGTAATGACACCCATGGTACTCTTAGTGACGAAAATACAAATGCGACCATACTATCATTAAACAGTGTTTTTTAATATATCTTCAATTTTATCATTTTTCCCAGAATACCAGGGATGTGATTTCTTCGTGAAACTTTATATGCGAGTATACCGGTTGACTATGTATATTACAAAAATAAATTCAGATTTTTTTTATTTTTTCTAGCATTTTTTTGAATTTACTATTCATAAAAAGGTGTGTGCGCACCCATGTTCATCAAATCCGCGTCCCTTATTATATCTAATATACTCACATATTATATGTAAAACTTATATTATGGGACGGGAAAAAAGGAGAGAGTAGTAAACAAAATATTGATCTGGAATAATCATTTTTTCGCGAATACGCAAAAGCGCGTATCATTTCATTGATAGGAAGGGGGGGTGGTACAAGAGAGCCTTTTTAGGGTGGGATGCTCAGCCCACATTGTTATATACATACACGCCTATGCGAGCAAAAGATTGAGTCCGCGAGCACCAGCTCGAGCCCAGGTCCGGGCCTCGTCTTGAATAGACGCCAACAGCCTCGAGATGGAGGGGGTATCGCCGTCGAACACGCAGCGGTTGCGGTGCTTCCATATGCACCATGCGGTAAGCGTGGCTAGCGTGGCAAGGCCCTTGCGAAGGCCAGGGGGGATCCGGCGATGGTCGTTGTGCACCAGGTGAGGAAGTCTTCGTCTCCAGATGGAGGGTGGGTGGTGGCGCGCACCTAGGTGAGTACATCATGCCAGATTTGCCGCGAGAAAGGGCAGCCAATGATGATGTGCTGCCTGGTCTCCTCGGCCTGATCGCAAAGGACGCAGCGATCGTTGTGCGGCAGGCCATGCCGGGCAAGTCTAGCTGCGGTCTAGCAACAGTCCAGGTCGGCGAGCCAAGTGAAGATTTTGACTCGCAGGGGGCCCCATCATTTCCATGCCAGGCGCCAGAAGGGGGCCGGGGTGGAGCCAGCGTACAGGGCTAGGTAGCAAGACTTGGCCGAGTACTTGGCATTCGCAGTCCACCGCCATTTCAAGCATTCGGGGGAACTGGATAGCGCAACCGGCTATAGAATTCTCCACAGGTTCACATAGTCGGTGGGTGCACCAGGTGTCAGGGCACCGCGGAGATCAGCGATCCAGCTACGATCATGGAGCGCCTCCGCGACCGTGCGTTTCTGCCGGCGTCGTGGGACAAGGGGAAGTAGGGAAGGGGCCACGTCAAACACAGTCTGGCCATTGATCCAGTGGTCTGTCCAGAACCGGCAGGTCCGGCCATCGCCGACTTCCCAGGAAGTCGCGGCCCGAAAGATAGCAGAGGCGTCGGGGTCGCTCGGGAGATGAAGATGTGCCCAAGGTCTGGTGGGGTCGGTGCGTTGGAGCCACAACCAGCGCACACGCAGCGCAATGCCTTGGCGGTATAGGTCCTTGATGCCGAGGCCGCCGAGCTCGACAGGGAGGCAGACTCGCTGCCAGTTGACGGGGCCATGCCCACTCTAGGTGTCCTTCCTGCCGTGCCAGAGGAACTCTCTGATGATGCGATTGACCTGCTTTAGCACTGGAGAGCAGATGGCGATGGCGACCATGATGTGTGAGGGGATTGCACATAGCACATGGCGAACTAGGGCAAGGCGTTCACCACGGGAGAGGAGAGTTGTGCGCCATGTTGATAGCTTCTTGGACAACTTTTCAACGATGGGCAGCAAGGAAGACGACGACGGCTTCCGCACGGAAAGGGGGATGCGGAGGTAGATGATGGGGAAGCTCAGCACGGCGCAGGTCAGCTCGCTCTGGATGCGTGCGATCTCCTCTTCCCCATGGTGAATGGGCGTGGCCGAGCACTTCGAGAAGTTAGTGCAAAGCCCGGATGCCGCCCCAAAGACTCACAGTAGCTCACGGATGACCCGTAGGTCACGGGGGGGGGGGGTGGCAGAACACGACGATGTCGTCGGTGTAGAGAGAAATGCTCGATGCAGCGTGGCGGGCCGTGAGACGTTGCAGAAGTCCACGCCAATGGGCATGCACAAGTAAGGAGTCGAGGACATCGATGGCCAGCGTGACTAGCATCAGGGAGATAGGGTCCCCTTGCCGCAAGCCGCAGGCGAGAGTGATCGGGGGGCCGGGGGACCCGTTGATGAGGACGCGCGTGCTGGATGTGGAGAGCAGGATGGTGATCCATTCGATCCAGCGCCTACCGAAGCCCAGGTGATGAAGGACGTCGATGATGAAGGGCCAGGAGACCGTGTCAAAAGCGCACGCAATGTCCAGCTTGAGGAGCACCCTAGGTGCCCGCATGTTGTGAAGTTGGCGAGCAGTCTGCTGGACAAGCATGAAGTTATCATGCACATAGCGACCGGCGATGAGCGCGCTCTGGTTAGTGGACATGAGCTGGCTCAGTCGGGGAGCGAGTCGAAGCGAGAGGACTTTGGCGATGAGCTTATCAATAAGGTGGATCAAGATGATAGGCCGGTAGTCCGAGAGAGCGGAGGCGTCTTGTTTTTTTGGCATGAGGGTGATGAGGGCCTCGTTGAGGCGCTGCAGGCTGCACCCGTTCATGGAGTAGAATTTTTCGAATACCTTGCAGATGTCAGCTTTGATCGTGTCCCATCAAGCAACGAGGAATTCCGAGGTGAAGCCATCGGGTCCCGGAGCCTTTCCGCGGGGGAGCGCCCGCACTGCTCCGATGATTTCTTCTTTTGTGAATGGATGCTCAAGATCAGCAAGGTCGATGGACCGGTCATCGATCTGGTCGAGGTTGAGGGAGAACTATCGAGGTGAATATGATCCAAAGAGGGAGGAGAAGTGGTGGAACGCAGCTTCAGCCATGCCATGGTCGTCATGGACAGTAGCGTTTTCAGTCCGCGGGGAGAAGATGCGATTCTTGTGCCGCCTGTGGGCTGCATGGATCTTGAAGAACGTAGAGTTGGTGTCACCCTCTTTGAGCCATCTGAACCTGACCCGCTCGCGGGCAATGTACCTCTCAAGAGAGGCCAGCCCCAGATAAGCGCGCTTGAGATTTCTGCGCAGCCATGTTTTCGAGGGGGAGAGAGGATGATAGTCTTGCGCTGCATCCAGTCGAGCAGTGAGCTCACGCGCAATCAAGAGCTGGAGCGAGACGTGACCGATGGTACGCGCACCCCAGCTCTGGAGGCGGCGCGCAGTGTGCTTTAGGCGGAGATAAACACGCCGAAAGGGGTCCAGGTCGTGAACGCCGGACCAAGCATCGGCCACAATCTCCTGGAAGCCATCGAGTTTGGTCCAGAAGCGCTCGAAGTGGAACCGTTTAGGGCCTGCCTGGAGCGGGGAGCAATCCAAGAACAGCGGGCAGTGGTCTGAGACAGTTGTGGCGAGGCATCGGAGATGGGCATTAGGCTGGAAGGTGTCCCAGTCGGAAGTGCATAGGAATCTGTCGTTGCGCACGAGGGTAGGGGAGTCTTGCTCGTTGGACCAAGTGTAGCGATGGCCATGCATGTAGACGTCCCGAAGCTCCATGTCCGTGATGAATTGGCGGAAGCGACTCGAGGTGCGTCTATTGATGCGCCCATTGTTCTTATCTTCAGCTGAAGAGACGAGGTTGAAGTCACCTCCAAGAAGCCAGGGGCCGGCACAAGTCTCACGGGTCTCCTGTAAATCTTGGAGGAATGCAATCTTGTCGTCATCCTCCTGCGGCCCATAAATGCCGGAGATCCACCAAGGGTGTGCTCCGGTGGTGGTAGAAACAAGGGCGGTGACATGGTGTTGCCCAATGTACGGGCTGGAAATGGAGAGCTCGTTGCGGTTCCAAGCTAGAATGTTGCCGCCACGGGTGCCAATAGCCGGTAGGGAGAAGAAATCAGTGAAGCAAGGGCCAAGGGTCTCGAGGACGAGTGGCAGGGAGACCGTATCGAGCTTGGTCTCTTGGAGACACACGATGGTGGGGGAGACCGAAGTGACAACGGAGCGAACAACATTACGTTTGGTCAGACCGCGGACGTTCCAAAACACAATCTTAGGATTACAATCCATAGGAAGAGGAGGACGGTCCCTAGGTAGAGGCAGAACGGAGCTAGTTCGCGGCGATGCCTCGCGCCGCCGTCGAGGGGGGGTCGCAGGCGGCCAAGGTGCCGGCGGGGATGTGCCAACTGTAGTAATCCGCAAAGGCCTGGACAACATCCTCCGCAAGGGGCTGCTCAAATAGCTTGTCGTAGCGTTCCATGGCAGCAGCGGAGATGGGCTTGCCATCACGTACAAGGCCGAGCCGAAGCAGCAACACCCTCTTGGCCTTTGCTTCAGAGTTCAATCCACGGTCGTTCTTAGCGATCCGATGGCTCCTCCTTGGGGTGAAGTTGGGCGGGAGCTCCTTCCTCCTTCTCTTGGGGCCCGGGGTGGGAAGAACCGGTGTGTCGCGGCATTGGATCACCAAGATGAAATCCTACAGAACGCAGCCGTCAGGGGCAGTCGAAGCAGTGCCTGTATGGTCCAGCGAGGCCGGGGCCAGCCGGGTCCTGCCACTTGGCAGGAATGGGGTGGCCGCCGCCGACAGCTGGCTGGGGGAGCGCGTGCAACCCGTGGGGGATGGTGGGGCTGGCGACAGGGATGCCTCTGGATCTGTCCCGATCTGTTGTTGCACCCGGGGGGAGGGCGGGGCCACTGTGCCGGAAGGCGCCTCGGGATCTGTTTCCGCACGCAGCGAATCAGGGGGAGGGTAGATCGCACCCTCCTGATCCGCTGATCGCCCGTTGGTCGGGGAAGCATGGCCTAGTCCGCCATCCACCTTGTCCTGGAGCGGGGGTGGGTCCAAGGAAGCCTCGCGAGCTGTGCGGCCAGGGGATGGATAACCATCAGAGTCTTGGTGGGGCCAGTAGGTCAGCAGCAGTGGCGCAGGAGCGGGCCACGTGGGCCCAGCTGGGGTGGGAGACCGGATCGCACCATCGGATCGGTGGTCAAGGCGGCTTTTTCCGGAGCCAAGGCGGCTTTTTGCATGGGCCCGGGGAGGTGCGTCAGCGTGCAGCGGGTGGGCCCCCAGGATCCCATGCCAGTCTGCCGGTGGGGGTGGATGATGGTGCCGCCGGCGAGAACACGGACCGGCGCCGGAGTTGCCGGGGCCAGGGGGTGCCGGCGCGCGTCACCAGAGTTTCCGGAATGGCGCGGAAAGTCATAGTGGCGCGGCCAGGCAGCGGGGCACGGCGGCGATGGAGGCACGTCGAAGGGGTTGCTGTCGTCAGAGGGGGCGGCGGCGGTGCCGGAGCAGGCAGGCGGAAATCCGTGGAGCGTGTCACGTGGATGGTCACTGGATAACGCAGGACCCCCAGCGCGAAGCACTCGGTGACGTCGGGGTTGGCGTCGGGGAGCACCGCGTCCTGCTCCAGGAGGTAGAGATCAGAGGAACGGGGAATCGTGTCTGGGTTGGGAGTCCACGCCGAAAGCCGGAACACAGACATGTCGGCACCGCTGCTGGTCTCAGGGGCAAGCTCGTCCACCTTGCAGAACGGCGCGAGCAGGGTCACCGTGGACGAGCGGTGCCAACCGTGCTTAGGAATGCCAAAGATCTCCAAGTCGACCTTGAACCGGAGAGAAATCTCCTGGGCGTCGGCGAGGCGGCACCAAGGATGCATGAGAAGGCGGAACCGCGGTCCACGAGCGATGCCGGCAGCCACCCGGGCGCGGTCCTCCATGTTCCTGAACCGGATCAAAAACTGCGTCGGGCCGCGTCGGTGGACCGAGAACTCATCAGCGGGGATGTCGAAGCGCCCGCTGACCAGACCCGTGACATCAGTGTAGGAGACACTAGTGCGGCGGCCGGCAACCGTGGCGACCAGGGCACGCTGGAGCGCGATCTCGGCGGCGTTGATCTCGTCGGAGCGCTAGAGGAAGCACGTTGCGGTGGCGGGACGGAGGGAGGGGTGGCCGGACATCACGGTGGGGGTGCCCGAGGAGGAGGAGGCCGGAGCAGAGGACGGCGACGATGAGGGCCGCGGGGGTGGCGCCGTAGGCGAGGGCGAGGGAGATGGCCATGGTGGCGGAGCCGCGGCCAAGGACGTCGATGAGGAGCGCGGGGAGGGGGCCGGCGACGGGGTCAGTGAGGCCTGCCCGGAGGACACGGGGAGGCCGGAATCGTTGACGCAAGGCACCGGGGAAGGGGGCGCCGTGCGTGGCCACTTGGCCGGACCCGGGCCAGGGAGGGAGGCGCGAGGCACGGTGCAAGCACGCGCCTTGTGGCTGAAGAACCTGCATCACCGGCAACGGATGTCCTTGCGGCAGTCCACGAGCGGGTGGCCGGGGGAGAGACGGCGGGGGCACCCGCCGCTGGTCGCGACCGGGGAACGGGGATGCGGGGGCGCATCGGGGCGGCGCGGACGTGGACGAGGTTGGCGCGGGCGTTTCCTGCGGTGGTCCCGGGCCACCTGCCACAGCTCTTCCGGCGGCGGGGTGACGCGGTGGACCTCTGACCGCGGTCCGGGCCGGCGAGGCTGAGTGAGGCCGGCCTGCAGGTCGCCAGCGGGAGGGGTGGGGGAGGCGAGGACGGCGTCGCGGTAGGAGGACGCCACTGAGCCAGATCCGGCGGAGGAGGGGCTGCAAGCCAGCCAGCGCGGCACCGGGTGCAATCCGCCGGGGGGAGGAGGGGAGATGTCCATCAGGGAGGGGAGCCGGGGCCGGGGAGGCGGCCGCCGAGGGGCTGTGGGTGGCCGCCAGGGCCGGAGTGGCCACCGGCGCGGCTAGGCACGGGGGCTGTGGCTAGGAGCGGGGGCTATTATCACACCTGCGTGAATGAATTGTTCTCAATCATTTTAGCTCGTTTTAACCATAATTTTAGGAGACATTAGAAGTTCAGTTAACCAGAACCGACTTATATGACATTTTTTTTGGAACGTGCACTTAGAAGCAAACCCACCAGTTAAGAATCATGTCAGCATAATTAAACAATGGATTGTAGCTGTCTACAACAAATTAGACTAATAGATTGTGTTTTGTACAACAACCTTGCGAAATAGGTGTTCTGTACAAATTTGTCCACAATAGTAGAAAGGCTCCGCCATGCCATACCGTACACTATAATGGCATCTCTAATGCTGACTTTCAAACAATCCGCGACCGTTCACACCACGCGATCCGATATCTTTTGCTATTCAACATGGTTATATTTCTGTCCGCAGTTCAATGTGAACGTGTTTTTCTTCCAAACCGAAGATAAAGTGCGGGATTGCAGGTGTACGAACCGCTGACACACCCGCTCCTGATTATCTTGGCCCACCAAAACCCTCCACTCGCGCCCACGTGCTTTCCTGCTCGGTGCCAGCTGCCTGCATTCATGTAGTTGTAGAGCGGCCGGCCCAGAGCGAACGTGACCTCTCACTGTCGGCATTGAAGCGGTATGCTGGCCAAGAGAGCGCCGTCCGGTGCACGTGCGGCTGAACATGCCTCCTCGCCGCATTCAAACGGGTACAGACCGTCCGTCCTCCTTCATTAAACATGCATGTATGCCGAGAAAACTACTCCGGACACACGTTCGTTCATGAGCCGCCCATCATTAAACACAACGTCGGTTGGCTCTGGGCGTCCACGCACTATTTTAAACGATGCCATACGCCCGCAAAAAATCGCACCACACCTCCACTCCCATCTCCTCCTTCCATCATTTTCTCCACTCTTCATGATATTCGACGAGCAGGAAGAGGAGTTCTCTGGCATAAAAGCCGACTGGGTGGCCTGCTGAGCCCGTAGGATACAAGTCAGACAACTCCCTGCTCCACCTCCCTTGCTATTGCAGGCCAGCTTGCGGAGGCAACTTCCCTAAGTTGGCGCGTGGCTCGGCAACTCACCGCTCCAAGCCAACTCGCCGAGGAGTGGAAGTTGCTCCAGGCTGGCACGCATGGGAGCACGGTGGCACGGGCATCGTGGCTTCCGTGGACGAGGCCGTGTCATACCGATCACCCCGTGCCTACGACCATGCCATCCGCCGTCAACGTTCATGAAACCACACCCAGCCAATGGAGAAAGAAGTCGGCTTCGCAGAGATCGACAAGGCGGCGGCCAACACATCCACACTGGTTGCCATCATCGAGGAAAAGTAGAAGATGGGAGCCCGCTGTCGCTTGGGTCCCATGAAGGTCACCGTCGAGGCGTCGCCGGCATACACAGTGGGTGTCTTGCCCGCTTCATAGTTCATCGTTGTCCCCCACCCCAAAAACCAACTTTGGTTTGTGCTTCACGAAAGCGGAGGACACCCTTCCCCTCCGGCTAAAGCATATCCCTCTGGTGCCACTCCCATGAGTGGCACAACCGAACATGGGGAAGCAGAGGCTACTCTTGGTCTTTTCCCTGAAGCATATACCTTTGGGGCTCAAGGAAGTCCGATGTACGGGCTGCAGGACATGGGGAAGACAATGGAGATCCACCGTGGTCGGCCATAGACTAGTTTAGGGTATCCGTGTTGTGGGAATGGATATCCGCCGACGCCAACAGTAGACTAGTTTTACATTAGTCCGGTATAATTTAGTTAAAATTGTTCGAAATGTAAATGTTCTTTTCTGGTTTGTATGAATATCATACGGTTTGAATGTAGTTCGTCCGTTTTGTTTAACCAATGTTTGAATTGTATGCGGGTAGCGTTGGATAGCCGGCTCTCGCATCCGTTTTCCTGAACAGGTGTTGACACCAGACTTTTGCATGGCAAAAAATCAATTAATATGGCCTTAGATGAAAAACTTTTCAACAACAAAGTTCTTCGTCTCGTCAAAATGGATGATTTTGGTAGTCTTAATCTCGGGTCGTATGCAAAAGTTACAGGCAAAATTGTGTGTTTCATGAGTGCATGGTCGGATCATCCGGGTTGAGATACGGATCATCCGGCCGAAGGCCAAACGAGTGACGCAAACAATAGAAGGTTTTACCACGAAGCTGGATGATCTGGGAGGAGTCACGGATGATATGGATAGAACTCGGACGATCCGAGCAATAGTCTGAACATGTGGACAACTTTTCCTATTGCAGACTTTAGAAAACAACCCGATACCCCCTAAAGATGGCCTCAGATCGAAAAGTGTTCAACGGCAAAGTTGTGCGCCTCATCGAATTTGTTGATTTTCATATAAATATCATCTTAATCTGAGGTTGTATGCAAAAGTTACAACCCGATAAACATGCTGCTATAAAAAATATGGGCTTGGCCGGATCATCCGGGCCTCGAGATCTAGCCCAGAGGTCGTGAGTAGTCCATATTTTGTTTGGTTTTGATGATTTGGACGACATGCCAAGTCCTTTTTTTGTACGAGAAGTTCATCCGCCTCTTATATAGACAGAAGGTGACGGCCGATTAAACAACAACACACAATCGACAAAACTCATGTACTTTTTACCCTAGTTTTTACATCACTCCCTTGTTACTTCTCTCTTATTCTTCGTTCATTCTTCGTATTGAAGGGCAGTGATCCTCGAGGCTCTAGGGGCACGCGAATCGACCTAGGGCAGCCCATAGTCGCCGCGCATCCAGACGGGGTCCCTCCCGGGCGTGTGGGGTTTCGGGTCTCGAAAAGCATCCGCCGGATTGCTTGCGTACCGCGCTTCCGGACAGGTCTCCTTCACATGAGCTGGGGTGCATCACCATCGATGTTGGAGCTATAGGGTGATGCGTTCATGTGCGAACACACTTTTTGGCGACTCCGCTGGGGAAGAAAGATCAAGAATCATCATCAACCATGTCTAATAGCCCCAAGCCATCAGAAGTTGACGCCGATAACATCATTAAGTCTAGTCTTGATGAACTATCGGAGGAACATCGCCAAGCCTACAAAACGCACAAGAAGGAGTGTGAAGAGGTTTTTGAGGCGCTCAAGAAGAAGCACGAGGAGGAGGATTTGGAGGCGTTTCTTGCAAGTTTCAAGAAGGACCGTCAAGGCAACATCACTCCCGTTGGAAATGTCAATTCCCTTCCTCTCATTGACGAACAAGATGAAATCACTGTGAACAAAGTTTTTTCTCCAAAGCAAGTGGCTATTGTCGGTGTCAAAATCGGCGGATCTCGGATAGGGGGTCCCGAACTGTGGACCTTGTATCGATGGGGAACAATAGACGTAGGACACAATGTTTACCCAGGTTCGGGCCCTCTTTAAGAGGTAAAACCCTATGTCCTACTTGATTATATTGCTTGTGTATAAGGGGGTTACAGAGTAGATCTACCACGAGATCAGACAAACTAATTAAACCCTAACTGGTAGGATGGTGATTGTTCTCCTGGCCTCTACGGACTAAGCTCCCTGGTTTATATAGACACCAGGGGTGCTAGGGTTTACAGATAATCGAATACAAAGGAAACATCGGATCTTCCATCTCGCCTTGGGGTGTACTCCAAGGTACAAAAGGCCTTCGGTCCGGATACAATACGGCCCACCAATCTGGCCCATAAGAGACAAGCCAGCCTCCCGAGGACTCCCTAATCCAGGACTCCCTCAACTGTGATTGAAAGTCTTGTTAGTAAGGGTAATGTGATGACATACAATTCTTTCGTAGCAAGTTCTAATGCTCAGAAAAATATGCCTCCGTCATCTAGTGGTACTATTGGTATATCTGAAAACCCTAGTCCAAGTTTACCTATTTCATCGGCACCTCCTATGTAAAATGAAAGTGCAACTAATCCCCAGGTGGTTTTGGTAATTCATAACAACATATAGCTCATTGAACTAATATCCATTCAAGATAAATATTTCAGGAAGTTCGATGAATGGCATGGCATGGATTAGAGATGTGGACCCCTCAAAATGCGAAGTACATATATTGGAAAAGGCTCAAAACTCTCCATCTTTATTTTAGTGATCCAAGATCACATTGAGTCCATAGGAAAGCCAATACTATTAAAAGGGGATGAGGTGTTGCTTAATGGCTTGCTTGCTCAAATGCTTAGTGATATTGCTCCAAAACCCTCAGCCGCTTTCTCCATCCAAAGAGTGAAGCTAAGCTCAAGCGAATCAAGCCAACTTTTGGTATGTTGCTTTCCAAATATGCAATCAAGCGGTCGGTTCTAGCTCTAATCGGACATCACCTTCAAAGCGTTCAAGACCACCTCCGAAGCAAGAATTTCAACGCTATGCCAGGCATATGGGTCCTGGGCACCACCACCGTGGATGTTGCCACCCCTATGCGCCATATTACATGGGAGACTTTAATGGAGGTTGGGGGCAAGTCCCAATGGCTCCTTATGCTTTTCATGTGGGGTAAGCAGCACCTAGAAGGCCTACTCGCAAGAGGCTTTATTATCCCACACAAGACCGTTCGAGCCATGGTGCTAATCGGCCAACAAAAATTTCTCCACACAGGGTCAATAAAAAAGTGTGGCGTGTTAAGTCACCTAATGCGGAAATTTCAGAATGCGACAAGCAAAAGAAGATCAAATCGATTGTTGGTAATCCGACTAATTCTAATGGTGTTATGCTTATTGTTCAGCAGGGTTCCATGGCTAATGATCATGAGGCTAGCACAAGCAAGGCCAAACCTACAGATCCCAAATATACTTAACCTAAGTGGTGTCCTCCCGGTTTAACTAAGACCATGAAAAGGAGATTACAACGCATGAGGAACTGTGAGAAGGTAGAGCACAAAGAGGAGAAGTAAAGTGACGAATTGTTCAATGAAATTCGGCCCATGGCACTCACAAAACAAGTGTGGCAGCCTAAACAAAAAGAAAACGCAGATGCTTCTACATTAGCTACACCAACACCTACACCACCAAACGAGGATGATGCTACCACTATTACATCGTTCGCAACACCCAAAACATTCCTTTCAATTAAGGAAACTTCAAGTCCAATATACACTGTGGGAGATGAAGATGAGATGGTGGATTACGAATCTACGCCGGTTCGGGAAGGTATGGATATTAATATGGTGTATTACTTACATACCGAGTTTCATGCTATAGGTGAAGAAGGGAAGGTGGCCCAGCTGGATTTTAGTCCTAAGAATCTTCGAGAAGTCAAAAGAACCAATGAAACACTTGAAGCCATTGTACCTCAAAGGTCATATTAATAGATCGTTGGTTGCTAGGATGCTCATTGATGGTACTGTTGTGGTAAATCTTATGCCCTATTTGGTCTTCAATAAGTTGAGGTTACATGATCATGCATTGATGAAGACCACTATGATACTTAATGGATTTGAGGATAAAGAAAAGGCAGAAACCAAAGGTGTGATGTGCATGGAACTTATTGTGGGAAGCAAAACTTTGGCCACCACATTCTTCATCGTAAAGTTAACCAATGTGTGCCATCTACCATGCATCAATTCTTAATACAATGGGTCAATGATGAAGTAGAAGTCATTCACATGGATAGTTCGGCTTGTGTTGCTTTGGCTGATGCATTGGTGGCTTGGAATCATCCCGTTGTTACTTGCTTAACAGGGCGTGGCCTCTCAGAGTTTGATTTCCTTAGTGATACAAGGAATGGGTTCATTCCCACCTATTTAAAGCCGATTGGTGGTAATCAGTTCCAAGATATGATGTCAACAAGAAGTTCAAATCAATAGTTGATATAGAATTATCGCCCTAATCATAAACATGGCCGATATATAATTATCGCTCTAAGCATATAAATGGCCGATGGAGTGTTGACATCGTCCTTAGAGTGAAGAGGGTACAAAATATTTTTTGACACGCTAGCTTTGCAAAAAAAAAACAGGGGGCATGTGTTAGATTTTTGCATGGCCAAAAACTCAATTAAGATGGTCTCGGATGAAAAAAGTTTCAACAACAAAGTTCTTCGTCTCGTCGAAACGGATGATTTTAATATAAAAATCATCTTAATGTGAGGTCATATGCAAAAGTTACACGCAAAACTGCGTGTTGCAGCAATGCATGGCTGGATCATCCGGCCGGAGACGGCCGAGTGACCTAGACAACAGAAGGTTTACCACGAAGCCGGATGATCTGGGAGGAGTCCCGGACGATCCGAGTAAGAGTTCGGATGTCTGGACAACTTTTCCTAATACAGATTTTAGGTAACGGCCCGATACCCCCTCAAGATGGCCTCAGATCAAAAAGTGTTCAACAACAAAGTTGTGCGTCTCCTCGAATCCGTTGATTTTGATATAAAAGTTGTCTTCATCCAAGGTCATATGCAAAAGTTACAGCCCGATCAATGTGCTGCTGCCAAAAATATGGGCTTGGCCGGATCATCCGAGCCTCCAGATCCTGCCTGGAGGTTGCAAGCAGTCCGTGTTTTGTTAGGTTTTGATGATTTGCACGGCAAGATAAGTTTTTTTTTTCTTACGGAAAGTCCATCCGCCTCTTATATATACAGGAGGTGACGGTCAATTGAACAACAACACACAATCACAAAACCCATCTACTTTTTTATCCTAGTTCGGTTTTTAATCGCTCCCTTGTAACTTCTCTCCCGTTCTTCGTTCATTCTTCATATTGAAGGGCGGCAATCCTTGAGGCTCCAGGGGCGGGCGAACCGATTTAGGGCAGCTCGTAGCCGCTGCACGTCCAGACAGGGTCCTTCTCGGGTGTGCAGGGTTTCGGGTCTTCAAAAGCACCTGCCGTATTGTTTGCGTACCGTGCTTTCGGATGGGTCTATTTTGACGTGAACTGTGATGCATCACCCTCGATGTTGGAGGTACGTGTGCGACAACAGGCCTCCCAGTCTGCGGATGGATGCGGGAGCAAATTTGTTGGTCAGCGTTGAAGATGCCATACGGTCAATTTACCATTTCACCCCCGGCAGAAGAAAGAAGGATAGCTAATAGTAAAAGAGAGAGACGGAAAGCTGAAGGCTTGACCACCGTCTTGTTCAGAGAGCTGCGGCTTGGGTGAAAATGGACAAAACTGACCCTTTTTCAAAAGTTCAACACAAAATGGCCTCATTCTGAATTTTTTCACAAATTGGCCCTTTTGCATGACGCCCGGGCCTAGTGCGTCATGCTAGATAGCATGACGCCCCGGGCTAGGGCGTCATACTATTTTGCATGACACTCTAGCCCGGAGCGCCATGCTACATTTCATAACCATGACGCCTTAGGTCGGGGCGTCATGCTCTTTAGCACGACGCCCTAGCCCCGGACGTCATGTAAAAGAAGGCCATTTTGTGAAATATTTTTAAATTAAGATCATTTTATGTTTAACTATCAAAAAGGGCCAGTTTTGTTTATTTTCACGCGGCTTGGCATCTGTCAAACCGGACCTGACAGTTTTGAGGAGATGGAGGAGGACGGGAAAATGGGCCTCACTGGACGGCTGACACGCGCGGGCGCGAGCGAGCGACGCAAAAGCCGAGACGCACACAGTGCAACGCGAATACCTCTGACCTTGACTAATCCACTAGCGTGGAGTACTACTGTGTCACGGCGATCGATTTCCTCGAAAGCGCCGATCTTTTAGTTTCATGTGTCCACTGTCTCTGCCCTGTGATGCAGGGACGGTACTAGTAGTATACAGTAGCATCTAGCATGGACCGTGTAGTACGGTGAGAGGAGAAAATTGCTCGAAGCCAAACCACAGATCTCTACTGGAGCGATAATGAAACCTCTAGTGATATACGGAGTATTAGCGGTTTGCAAGAAAATGATGACATCCTGGTCACTCTGTGACTTGCGGGTTTGCCCAGGCTTTCGAAAGTTTCTTGGCACGCTACATCGACGGAAGGTTACGATACTTTGAGGTAAATACATCAGGAGTCATAGAACTTGCACGCCACGGTCAGTTTGGTGCATAAACTTGTAAAATACGTGTTTCTGGTCATCAAACTTACACAGACGTTCATATACTGTCACATTCTATGTACGCAGACGTATCCGTGGCCTATGTGGCATGCCAGCATGGCCAGGGCCCACTATAAACCCGCGACGCATGGTAGATTTGCAGGCTTTTTCTTTATTTACGTATTATGCACCTATTTTTTAACTTCTTAAGCCCCTAAAATAAAATGATTTTTTATTTACGTATAAAGCCCTTAAAATAAAATGGAAAAATAAGGGATGGTTCGGTTACGAACTAGGGACGTGCCCCTACTAGGCTTGGGTTAACAACCATCAAACCGATGATCATTCATGTCTAGGTAGCACAAATAATTTTTATATCATATAAACACGGCTGAAAAATCAATTTTACAAGAAATGTAACCCCAAAAAAGGGAGCACCGTAGCTCGACTATGTGACCTCGTGGTCAATGTTAACTAAGATTACCACTGGGTTTCGAAAACACAAAATATCCAAATGGGATAAATATTTTTCATGTTGTTATTCCTTCTTGTTCTATGTAAGAAAAAAAATTATATTCTTGTGTTTGTGATATTTAATAAATGTTTATGTGTTACAAAAAAAGGTGTGTGACATTTAAAAAAATGTTTAAACATTGTAAACCACATTTGTGTAAATTAAAATGATACGTTGCATTTAAAAAATGTTCGTGCATTCCAAAAAAACTGGTCATGACATTTTGTAAATGCCTATACAATGTATAAAACTGTTTGTGTAGCTTGAAAATGTTTCGTACCATTCAAAAATGTTAAAAACATAGTTGATTTTTTTTTCAAAACTTGTATTTGAAAAAAATGTTAATCATATGTTTAAAAAGTATTAAGCATATACTTTTTAAATACTCATAACATAGATGTATACTGGAGTATTTAAAACATCAAAACATATGTGCATCATATGGAGTATATGTTTCAATACACATAAGTCTCAAAACTTGTATTTGAAAAAATGTTAATCTGGACGTGCTGTGTTGATTAACATTTTTTCAAATACAAGTTTTTGAAACTTTTTAAAATGTCGCATACCTTTTTTTAACACATAAATATTTTTTAAATGTCACAAGCACAAAAATATAAATTGTTTTCTTACATCTGGACGTGTTGTGTTGTCGGTGGTAATCTTAGTTAACCTTGACCACAAGGTCACATGGTCGAGCCACGGTGCTCATTTTTCCGTGTTACATTTCTTGTAAAATTTATTTTCAGTCAATGTTTATATGATACAAAAATTAGTCGTGCTATATAGACATGAATGATCAGTAATCTGGTGGTTGTCCATGTGAGACTATTAAGGCACGTTGCAGCTTCAAAACCCCATATCGCTTGTTTTCTCATTTTATTTTTAGGGGCTTAATACGAAAATAAAAAAAGTCAAAGGCTTCTCTGCAGATCTAGATGCTACAGCGGATGACAGTGGGCCCTGGCCACACTGGAATGCCACATAGGCCATGGATACGTCCGTGTACATGAAATGTGACCGTATATGAACGCTCGTGCAAGTTTGATGACAAGAAACACCTATTTTACAAGTTTGTGGACCAAATTGACCATCGCGTGCAAGTTTTATGACTTCGGGTATATTTACCTCATTTTCCTTTCTTACACCGCACCTAGTCGTTTTTCCTTTTTTACGCCTACCAAAATCCCTAAATATACTCGGTCTGACGGCGGCCGGGGATAAATTATCTTCACACAAAGGTCTTCTTGTGGCCGGCTGGCAACTCGCCTGAAGCTCCCTTGTCGATGGCGCGACCTCATAGACGAAGAACTTGACCTAACGGCCACCCCGCGTTGCACCCCATACTGGAGAGGTGCACCTTATAGATGTCGCTGCGCATCCTGTACTTGTGGATGATCAGTCGGTGAAGAATGGGATGGGCACGAAGAGGCTGCAGTTGACGACGAGGAAGTCAATGGCGTCGGGGCTGATGCTCGTCTGGGCAAGTAGGTCGTCAATGGCAGAGAAGATGACGAGCTCCACGTCCTCGTGCGAGGCCTCCAAGTTTTGGTATGGCAGGATGAAGTGGTGCGCCGGGGACAGACACGTCTCCTTCCCAAGCCCGGACCGCTCCAGCAGCCACGTCATGAAACGGATGATGCGCTTGTCAATCGAGGCCCCCTCAATGAAGGTGACAAGCTTGGCGTGCTTGAGGAATGTGCCGAAGGGGACGCGGTGGCTGGGCTTGGTGCGGAAGCAGGCGTAGTCGACAAGGTACACGAAGCGCGGCCGCATCTTGAGGTATAGAACTACAACGGCGGCCGGCAGGAACGCGGCCAGAAAGATGTGCATGGGCGATGACCGAGGGAGATGGCCTAGGGCTTCTATGGGTCACCAGCGTGGTAGACACGCATGACGATGTTCGACGAAGTGCATAAACAAAAAAAATAACTTTACTCCGTTATATATTGATGATCTGCTAGATCCGGCCAAATCTTAAGTGGAGTAAAAATACTCCGCTAAGGTTTTACTCTGCCAGATCCTCCTTATTTTTTAGGGGTCGGTTAGAGTTGCCCTAAAACCCCAATCCAGCATTGGAACGTAGCAGAAGAGAACATTGCACTGAACGTAGCAGAAGAGAGAACAAGAAGAGCTGTACTGCATTTGATCAATGGAAGGAACAAGATTAGAGAGTATGCAAGCGGGCACTCACACCACGTTCCACGCTACTACCACGACTCTTAATAGACCAACGCACACATACGAACCCACTCGGCCGGACCGCATGCGATGCCACGACGACGACGACGACGACGCTCAGTTGGACCGCATTTTGTTGAGCTGGTTCAGCGCCGGCTGCAGGATGTTGTACAGCACCCACCCGAGCGCGGGCGCCACCACGAAGAGCAGCAGCAGGCCCCGGTTGTCGTCGGCGGGCGCTACCGCCGCCAGTGCGGCGAGCTCCTGCACGGCGGCGGAGGCCGGCTCCGGCACGGCGGCCAGGCCCGCGGCCGCGGCGGCGCCGATGCCGAGCCCGGCGACGAGCGCCTTCTCGGACCGCATCTTGTTGAGCTGGTTCAGCGCCGGCTGGAGGATGTTGTAGAGCACCCACCCGAGCGCGGGCGCCACCACGAAGAGCAGCAGCAGGCCCCGGTTGTCGTCCGCGGGCGCCGCCGCCGCCACGTCCGCGATCCGCTGCGACGCCATCGCCGCGTCCGACGAGGCCAGCGAGGTGAAGAAGGCGCTCGCCATGGCCGCGGCCGCCGGCGACACGGCCAGGGCCCCCTTCTTGGCCGCGTTCTTCTGCAGGCTGCGCAGCGAGATGCTCGGGGACGCCACCTTGGTGCTGGACGACGGTGACGACGAAGGCGCCGACCTGGCCGTGATCTTGGCGGGCTTGAGCATGGTCATCGTGGCTATGGTCGCCATTGACGCCTAGCTCCCTGGTTGCTCGCTACCCTCTCTCCCTCGCAAGAAAGAAGAAGCTCTCACGCTGGCAAAAAGGTGGATGGAGGGGTGGTGTGAGGTGCGAGGGTGTGTAATGCAATGCCCTCCCCCTGCGTTTCTAGAAGGAACGATGTGGCTAGCTTATCTTGTGCGGCGAGTGTGCGATCGAGGTTTGAAAGCTTATCTCGCGGCCTGCAACTTGCAATGCCATTGGCTGTGGGAGCAACGACGTGGGGACCACACGATTTACATGGAGACTTTGATGATGAGAGGAAGTAGGGTAGAGCGGTGAAATGAGTCGGAAAATTGAGATATCTCGCGGTAGGAATATAAGCGTACTCTAGAATGCCCTATGGTACCGAACGACAAGATCGTATTCGTCTCAAGAAAAGGCAAGATCGGAGATCATCTGGATTGAAACGTCGCTAGGTATTTACGGCACTTTCATTTAAACATCGCTAGGTGTTCACGGTAATGACGTTCATCTTCGTGCTCCGCAGCTTGACTGCTTTCGTCTTGGTCTACGCCCGCAATAAGGCCAACTTCACCACGCGACCTCAAACAGATGTTCGTTTTGTCCGGATTCTGTCCGTTTGAATAGGGTAATGGGATCGTGCCCGGGCGTGTCCTGGGATGCGGTGGCCGTGCGCCCAGCGCACGGACGCATCCGTTTGCCCCATCCTGTCCGGTCTATTTAAAAAAATACGTTTGAAAGCCAAGCCCTAGTTCATCAGGCCAGCGGCCTACACGTCCATCGCCGGCATCAGCCAGCCTCCAAAATGAATAGTTGTCCACGCCGACAACACAGCCTTTGTCGGGCCGCCTCCTTCATGTTGATCTTCCTCCTCTTGGCCGCCTCCTCCATCTCAAACTTCTTCCTTTGAAGGTCTAGGTATTGCTTCATTTGCTCGTCCTTGCTTTGCCGCTTCTTCTCGTCTCACATCCTTTTGAGATATTATGCCATGCAAAGTGTCATGCAATGCCATGGCGCGAACAAACCGACGTCCGGTGACCCCGAGAAACGGGTCTAGCCGTCGTGCCTTGGCGGAGGAAAGACGGCCGACATGGACGTGGTCCGCGACTGGTAGTGCGGAGGCCGGGCGACCGACGAGCTGTGCTCGTTGAGCCGACGGCCACTGCAGGGAAAACGGCGGGACGACCCATGCCAAGCATGAGGAGCGCGTGTGCTTTGTTGACGATGTCCTCCTTCTCGTCGACCGCGGCCTTATGTCGCGCGGCCTCCATCGCATCGTGCTGGACGGCGAACTTGGCCGCGGCGACATTGACCTTGGCGACCGCTCTCCGTTCCCTCCTCTTCGCTGATTCGGCGTCCAACTTGGCGATCTCCTCCGGCGCGCACTCCGACTGCGGCTTCCTTGACGCCTTGGCCGCCTTCTTCTTCACCTTTCCGGATGGGTCGATGGCCAGGCCGCCGGAATTCGGCCGGATGTCGGCCATGGACGGGGGAGGGAGAGGGGTGGCGGGAGGGACGTGCGAGGGTTTGGTGGGAATGGCGCCAAATGGGCGGACGGGGGGTTTTGCTTTATGCCATTGACAAGCGGGCCAGGCAAGGACAAGCGCGCGCGTCCCACCCGTCCGCGCACTGTCCGTTTCACCCCAAAACCGACGCAAACTTAAACCAGGGATGAGTTGAAAGCGGACACAAAACGGACAAAAGTCCGTTTGCGCCCGCGCGCTGGGCCGTTTGGTTTGTCCGTTTTACCCTAAACGAACAGGGACAAGATAGGGTCGCGCGGTGGAATTGGCCTAAGCCCCGGCCACCGTTTTCCTCCTTGCCTTTGTATTGGTAGGCAACGAGAGTGGTGAGCGATGGATGGGAAGCTGCGCTAAGCTGTGCCGACGTGGTAAACTCGGTAGCACTGTAAGCGTTTATGTTCCTCAGACGAAGGAAGTAGACAACACATACTCAAAAGTTTATGAATTACTTGAAGCATGGACATGCATCAAAAGATGATCAACGATGAACCACCAAACTAGATACAGCACGAAAAGAATAAAATCTGGTAGCAATTATTCACTCCCTACACGGAATCGTCAAGCGGGGAATATCCTGCGTTTCCACCCATTATTCGTCACCACGGAGCCAAAACAAACCAAATGACAGCTGATTACAACTTTCGACATCTCCACGGGGTAGTAGACCTCACTCAGGCTCCGAGCTGCAGCTTCTTTATTGTGTCGATCTGCTTCGCCGGGTTGAGCCCCTTGGGGCAGGCATGCGTGCAGTTCTTGATGGTGTGGCAGCGGTACAGCTTGAACTCGTCGTTGATGGAGTCGAGGCGCTCCTTTGTGAACTCATCACGGCTGTCTTGGATCCACCTGGAAGGACGAATGTGTTTACGGCACACGCCAAAGAAGCATGTCATATCTCTCAGACTCTACAGGCGTAAGCCCAATCCAAAGGGCTGAAGACATTTGAAACACTTGCAGATATGTGAAATGAGATGCTTGTACAAGTGACAAACGACTAAAACCTCTGATTCTGTTTCCAGTTTCTTCTGACTAAGGGGAGTTGCAATTATTAGTCAAAAGATATTCAAATTTTCATGTGCCTTATATCAGATCATGTTTTAAATTATATGTTATGACAGGAGCATGGTGACAAATATGATGAATCAGAGGATCAGATATGCAATCTCAGTGAAAACATGAAGTAAAGCCAGATCAGATAAATACTGAATCAAACAGCCAGCTTGTAGAAACCTTAAACAACAGAATCTTTAGCTTCATAAATGCTGAATAGCATAAAAAACAGTACATTACACTGCTTCAACTAAATAAAGAGAGAACCATGCCGTTTGTTGGCAAAAAAAGCTTGACAGATAGTTTCAGGAATCAAACACTGAAAGAGGGCAACCTTATTTTGCTGGACTACTGAAGAGCTAGTTCTTTCTTCTACCCAGCTGTTAACATCTACCAAGACGCTTTCTTAACACCCATCAGTTCACCCTTGTTTGCCAAGGTGCGGAACACGATACGAGACATGCGGAATTTCTGGTAGACACCACGAGAGCGGCCCGTGAAAATACAGCGGTTTCTAAGACGTGTCATGTTACTATTTCTTGGCAGCTTGGACAACTTATAGCGAAACTTATCCCGCATATCTGATGGAAGTTCAGGGTCCCTACAGACAGCCTTATAAAGCTTTCCTCTCAGCTCATATTTTGCTGCAAGAATTC